>NC_061845.1:21628540-21646040 GCF_019202785.1 Penaeus chinensis
TTTTCTCCCGTTATGTTATTCATATTTACTGCTTCGATTTTCGTTGTAATGTTATTGTTTTCACCTGCACACTATACCCTACTAATAAGTGCTTCGTTACTACTTCCTCTATGGGTGTGTGTATATCGGTCTGTCTTTCACAACACCTACATTTTCTTATAGTTCCCGCGCTAATCGTTCGCTTATTCAGACATAGTTTTAAGATACGTGTCGATTACCTGCCTTAGGCCCAAACCCGCCTACCCACTCTACACGGAATTCACTCTAGGATTATGAATTTTACTAAATGCCATCCCTATGGCATATAACAACCTAAATCGCTTTCATGGCGTCCTCTCGCAGTTCGATATCCTGTCCTCACTTATGCTGGAATTTATGCTTCTCTAGTTTTAGAGTATTGGTGAATATGTAACATGTAACTAAGTGATGGTAGTCTCTTCTGTTGCAAATAATGGTAGCGCTGGTAACGCACTACAGACACCATGATTTATTGGCTTACATAGTTATCATCACCGCAAGTTAATCTTAAGTCTGGCTCATGGCCGTAACCGAAGGAATCCTGCGCCCGCACCGAGACGTTATGCACAGTTACACCCGAGACGCGCACTGTTAGAAATAAGTTCAGGCCCAGTTGCCTGTGTGTCCGAAGCATAAATCCTTGAATATTTAGCACAAAGATATGGAATTCTTGTCCAAACATTTTTTTTCTCTCTTTAGTATGATGGTACTCTACTAAACTCGCTAATCCTGACAAATCCAAGAAAATCCAAGGCCGAGCCATGTAAACAATACATAACAAGACCGGATGGCACACTTCACACCTCTGTCCTCAGCAACTGCCTTCCTCCTGGGGCGGACGCAGGTGCCCGCCCGGCTTTCTCTTTTCGCACGGGAGTAAACATTCGCCCTCGAAGGGAGCCGCCGCATAAAAGGACACGTCTCGTGGTACGGGAGAGAGACACGGCACACACACACACACACACACACACACACACACACACACACACACACACACACACACACACACACACACATATACAGATATATGTATGTATATATTTAATGTGTGTGTGTGTGTGTGTAATTATTTATATATATACACATATGCTTATATATATATATATATATATATATATATATATATATGCATATATATAGATGAATAAATAAATAAATAAATATATGTATAGATAAAGATATATCTATGTATATAAACACATGCATATAGTATATAGATAGTCACATCGTGGCGTTTTTGCGTGTGAAAGGCTCCTTCAGCATATCAGTAATCCAATTATCACATAACCCGCCATTTTTCTCTCTTTTACGCGGAACCCAGTCCCGTAATCCGAGGGAAATGACGTCCATTCCTCCGTTCAAAGCAGGAGTCGTTAACAAGGATGCTGAATGGAGGCTGACTAATTACTTCAGGAAATTCCATCAAGCAGACTTTGGTCTCTCCCTTTGAGTCTCGGCCTCTAAGAAGCAACAGGTCATGAAGTCAAGGGCTAAGATGGGAGAGAGAGAGAGAGAGAGAGAGAGAGAGAGAGAGAGAGAGAGAGAGAGAGAGAGAGAGAGAGAGAGAGAGAGAGAGAGAGATAGAGAGAGAAAGAGAGAGAAAGAGAGAGAAAGAGAGAGAGAGAGAGAGAGAGAGAGAGAGAGAGAGAGAGAGAGAGAGAGAGAGAGAGAGAGAGAGAATGACAATATGAAAACAAGAACAAAACCGAAAGAAAGAAAGCAAAAAAGGAAAATTAATCTTTTCGCAGAACTCCATCTTTCGTCCACAATGAATAGTAAAGCAAAAACCGGCTTTATCTACATCTCACCGAAGGACCAATTTGCCCCAACTCGGCGGGGGCGAGTGGAATCAAGGCCTCGTGACAACGGGAGTTCGCAGTGACCGGTAATATTGCCGCAGTTAATACGATTAGGCAACTCTCCCTGGAAGGGGGAGGGGAGAAGCGGAGGGAAGGAGGGAGGGAGGGAGGGAGGGTGGGCTTGCTGGAGGAGGAAGGGGAAGAGGGATAAAGGTGAGGGGTGGGGAGGGGGCGAGAATGGGTGGTGGAGGGAGGCGGGCTGGAAGTTGAAATTCGAACGAAGGGATGAAGAGAAGGGATTATATGGTTGTAATTATACATATGTACACACACACACACACACACACACACACACACACACACACACACACACACACACACACACACACACACACACACACACACACATACACACACACACACATACACACACACACACATACACACACATACACACACACACACACACACACACACACACACACACACACACACACACACACACACACACACACGAACATATGTATACATATGTGTGTGAGTGTATATCTATGCATATATACATACATACTCACACATATATATAAATATTTATATATGTATATATATATGTGTGTGTGTGTGTGTGTATTATATATGCATGCATGTATCTATCTATCTATCTATGTGTGTGTATATATGTATATATATATACAGCATATATAAATATATGTATATATATGCACATATACATATATATGTATATGTATATAGATATACATACATATATATGTATATATATATCTACATACATATATATATGTATTTATACATATATATATATATATATATGTATATATATATATATATATATATATATATATATATATATATATATATATATATATATATATGTGTGTGTGTGTGTGTGTGTGTGTGTGTGTGTGTGTGTGTGTGTGTGTGTGTGTGTGTATGTGTGTATTATTTTTTGTAGCATTTCAGAAATCCCAAACACATTGATACACTTTGATACATGTTTCCCTCTACACCCATATTATTGGAACCTGTTGAAACTTCTTTTCGGTTTGTATCAATTCGTATTCCTCGACTTTGATGCAATGATTTACACTCCGGCCAACCAATCAGAGCGCGATATTTCTCATATGTACTTCACGTTGTCTCAGAAAGGGATTTCTATTTTCATCAATTACGAATTGTATCGTAAGTTTCTTGAAAAAAATGTTTATTATAAAGGTGCATAACATATGTATATGACTATTTAGTAGTACATGAAATACATGTTCACTCGACATGGGTTATTAAAATTAAAGGCGTGTCCGAGTCATATGATGTGGTATTGACTTCGGCTGAATTAATATATTCGGAATAATTCTGTACATGTATAATATAACCTTACAGACTCAAAAATATCAAAGAAAATGCTGTATATCTTGATTTGTTGACATAATTCAATCAATAAGAGAGGTAAACGGCCGTGATCATTGGAATTATCCAGTCGTCTGATTCGGACACGGAACTCACTAGCGGTGGATACAATAAGAAGCAAAACCTTGAGCAACTTTCATTTTCCATTTGAAGAATAATGTATCCAACAAGAAAAATATGTTTTGACTGAATCTGAGAAATAAATTTGAAATTTCCCACAGCCTTGCGAAGCGAAGAGTGTGTTTGTAAACAATATAAGTAGTCAGGTACTTTTTCTATTTAATTCAAAGAAAGTTTCCACAATGTTTTGCTTGTAATTAAAAACAATCCCAGCATATTAAGCACTCATATGGTTTTCTCTTGACTTTTTTTTTACAGGGAAATTAAGAAAAATAACATCTTTTTCAAAATGTTGTATGTAAGTAGAAACTTCGATGACACCGTATTTTGTAGCGACCATGATACAACTTGAAACAATGTATCAAAGTGTAAGGGGCTTCAGGTTGCTACAAAAAGGCCTACACACACACACACACACACACACACACACTATACCGTATACATAGGCACGATTTGTGTAAGCCATTAGACATAGGCCACGTGGCTGTTTGTCACGTGGCTCGAAGTCCAGTAAAGAACCAGCACCTCAGGGCTGGTCGGCGCCTGCGACCATGTCTACCCCTGCAAACCAATGTTAAAGGCCTCTTTATACCTTTTACACACACACACACACACACACACACACATTTATATATGTGTGCGTGTGTGTGTATAACACCTCACTTGTATCTCAGGCGTAATAACCTTTTCCTCTATTACCACGCAATAAGTAAGTATTCGGTGACCCAATGGAAATGGAAGGAACTCGGGAAAAGAGAAAGAAGAATAAGAAGGAGAAAAAGAAGACGGAGGAGAGAAATGGAAGAATACGGAGGAGAAAGAAAGCCAAAAGGTGAAAAAAGAAGAAGAGGAGAAAAAAAGAAGAGAGAACATATAAAGGAATAAGAATATGAAAGAGCAAGAGAGAAAAATAAGAAAAACAATAAGAAGGGCGAAAAGAAGAAACGAAGGAAAAGCTGAAAGGAAATTAAAGAGGAAGAAAAAATAAAGGAATCCAAAGATGTGAAATTGAAAAAGAAGGAAAGAGAAAAGAAAAAAAGGAAACGAACACAGGAAGAAAACAGGGAAAAGAGCAAAGAGAATGAAGACGAAGGAGAATGAACGGATGAGAAATGACGCGTTAGCTGTTATGAAGTAAATGTTATTCTGATCATTTGATGTTTATATGAGCCAAAAGGGTTTTGCTTTGTTGCCAGTCATATCAATATTATCTGGATCTAAACACACACACACCCACACACACACACACACACACACACACACACACACACACACACACACACACACACACACACACACACACACATATATATATATATATATATATATACACACACACACACTCACACACACACACACACACGCACACGCTCAAACACACACACACACACACACACACACACACACACACACACACACATTGTAAAGGGTATATATTAACGCCTTAAACATATGGTTTAGCAGGAGTAGTGAAACGGACGGTTGGCTTAACCTCTTTTATTTAGAAGCGTAAGCAACACAGGTATTCACACGGATACAAGTCTTGGTACAGGCTTAGTGCTTGGTCTGCCCGGAGGGCGGGCGCGCTGGAGTAAGCCTGACCCGAAGCGGTCGGCAGGACTCTGTGAAGTACTGGTGGGTTCGTGGAGCACGCCCTGTTTTAACCAGGGCGCCGGGTGTTTCCCTCGAGGCGCATCTGGAGTAAGGTCAGGTCAACCAGCTGCCCGTGCCTGTCACACACACACGTATGTATATATATGTAAGCTGAGGAATCCGTCTCCATGCAGCATTGCAGCACTTAAGTACGAAACGGTATGCACACCCATTAGTCTTCCTTCTTAATGGGCTTGCTTTCCTACTTACCTGTCCTGGTCTGTTTCTCCCCATATATAAATAACTAAGCAATGTCTGTTTTTTACATCTCATGTTTTATTCTTTTATCATTTTGACAATGGCTTTTATTAAGTCTTATACTTGTTTTTAATTATCCGAGCCTGGTATTTTATTTATATTATAAGAGATCAGCGGAGTGCCTGAATGCCCACACGAAGCGAGTGGCCGCACTGATTTGCGTGTCGCCAAACAATCGCGACAATATTTTTCGGACATGCTGTGTACAAAGTAAGAGAAAATAAACCAGTCTGCTCCGAGACACCGACGTGTTTCTTTCCCAATTTACAGTGACAGCCAACAAACGTCACAGATTCATACTTAGAAGATAAGAAGTTGACTGCTCATTTTTATCCATATATCTATTTTATGCAGCATGTCTGTTCTTAAACGCTTCATGAACCAAAATGCATATTTTGCAAGGGTCTCCGTCAATAATTAGCCGTTTTTATAGACAGTTTTAGGCGGCCAGTTTAGTGTTTTAATTCGCGTTCTTAGTTATTTCCTTTGTCTTATGTTTTACCATTTATATCTTCGGTGATATTTCACATAATTTTACTTACGTGTTTTATTGTTTTGACTTCGTTTCTATTCCCATTTTACCTTCACTTTATGGCCAAGCTTTCATATCATCATTACATTAATAAATACTGTGGACTACGGGTTTTATGAACGAGCTGGCGAGGTATTACCGCTCGCTACCACCCACCTACCACTGCCTCGCCACGCTACGTTCGCCCCCGTATTACCCCGGGGAACTCAGAATCTGCCAGTTCTGCAACGCATGAGCTCGAAGCTCATTATACTATTGTAATCTTGAAATATATAAACATGGGAATTTATATTGCAAGAATAGCAAGAAAAATATATACCTCTCTCTCTCTCACACACACACACACACACACACACACACACACACACACACACACACACACACACACACACACACACACACACACACACACACAGACACACACATATATATATATATATACATATATAAACACACACACATATATAGATACATATACGTATATATATATACATATATATATATATATATATATATATATATATAAGTAAATATACATATATATATATATATATATATATATATATATATAGAGAGAGAGAGAGAGAGAGAGAGAGAGAGAGAGACACATTTATATGTATGTATATATATACACACATATATACGTATATATGTATATATATATATATATATATATATATATATATATATAAAAATTTATGTGTATATACATACATATATTTTTTTACGGCCATTTATTTCACTGCAGAACATAGGCCTCTCTCAATTCACTACTGAGAAATATGGCAGTGTCACCCTTGTCTCATTGGATGCCCTTCCTAATCAACCGCGGTTCGGCGCGCTAAAACATGTGCCACGGCGGTGACTTCCCCTACGACATCTGCGGTTGACTTCTCAAGGCGATATGTCGTTTTCTTGGGCTCGAGCAAGCAGTCGGAGCGCAGGCATTTTTATGACTGCCGCGACGGGGAATTGAACACGAGACCATGAGGATCGGTGTCCAGTGCTCTAACCACTGAATCATCGCGGCAGTCACATACATATATATACATACATATATACATATATATATACATATATATATATAGAGAGAGAGAGAGACAGAGAGACGGAGAGAGAAAGAGAGAGAGAGAGAGACGCAGTGTTCGAGCATCGGACTGTGTAAACAATACATAGCAAGACCGGATGGCACACTTCACACCTCTGTCCTCAGCAACTGCCTTCCTCCTGGGGCGTACGCAAGTGCCCGCCCGGCTTTCTCTTTTCGCACGGGAGTAAACATTCGCCCTCGAAGGGAGCCGCCGCATAAAAGGACACGTCTCGTGAGACGGGAGAGAGACACGTCAGACAGGCCAAGCCACACAGAGTCCAGCTCCACCACCTCGTCTTCGACCCAGGGGACACGGGGTCTCTTAGGGTCTCACATCTACCTTCAACAATAAACCAGCAAGCAAAGACTCCTTTCATTAACCCGCCTCAAGTCAACCTTACATGTCGCTCACATTCTGATGGCAGCGATAATCCACCTACCACCACGCTCCTCGTCGACGCCTGTTGCCGATCCATGCTATCTCCTCGCCTCCCTTAACGCCCAGCCATCGCTACCAAGTCCTACTCTAATCCACGCCTACCCGCACCATGTCTGCCCTACTACTTCGTGCTGCCCTCCTGACGAAGTCCCTGACGATATGTTCCCGCGTTCTACACCGCAGCCCTCGCCAATCCGGCTCATCTAACTCGCCAAGTCTTCGCGAACCCACGTCAGTACAGCCATGAAGTCTCGGTTCTACCCACCACCACCAATACTTCCTCGTTACTACTAAAAGTAAGTGTGCCTATTAGTGCCAGATTAACTAGTGCCCTCCCTATACCCACTCACACTGTACATACGAGTTGAGTTCATATTCATAGTACACACACAACTAACTCTATATTACAAAGCTTCTCGCTGTCTATCATTGTTTACAACATAACAGCAAATGAAGTCACCCACTGAGATCAGACCTAGTGATACACACCCTCACCTCTCACCCAATTCCCCAGCCCTAGCCATTCCGCAATTGATATATTACTTTATTAGTTTTTTTCTGTCTATTATCAGTCAGGCCAAACTGCCTCCATGTGTCCGAAGCATAAGGACTTGATTATTTAGCCCAAAGATAAGGATTTTTTTGTCCAATTAACTTTTCTCTTTACTGAACTCGCTAATCCTGACAAATCCAAAGTAATTAACACTTCCCCACTTGACACGTTACCCTTCTTGTGACAAGATGTTCTTATTACGCTCTCCTTTTTCTGGCATTTTAGTAAGGTGATTGACAGCTATATTATTATCATCCTCCTTAACCCCTTTACTTTCCTGGTACACTCACATTTCAGTCTCTGAAGACGATGTGACCCTGTATCCCTACGTGCTTATTTTAGTATTTCGAGTGTTACAAACGGCTCGAGGACGAGCCTTGCACGTAGCCGAGTGATGTAAACAATACATAACAAGACCGGTTGGTACTCTTCACACCTCTGTCCCCAGCAAGAGCTTTCCTACTTATTCGGATGCAGGTGCCCTGCCCGGCCTTCTGTTTTGTTAATTTTACGACGGAAGTAAACATCCGCCCTCGAAGGGAACTGCCGTATAAACGGACACATCTCATTAGACGAGAGAGAGACTCGGCAGACAGCCCAACCCACACTGGGTCCAGCTCCACCATCTCGTCCTCGACCCAGGGGACACGGGGGTCTCTTGGAGTCACACATCTACCTTCAACAATAAACCAGCAAGCTAAGACCCCTTTCATTGACCCGCCCCAAGTCCATCTCACGTGTCGTCCATATTGTGGTGACAGCGGTGTTCCCAATCTCTCCTGGTGATATCTGGTGGCTTGTGGTGGTCTTATGTTCATAAACTGTCATGTCACCGGCCTGCGCGT
Source organism: Penaeus chinensis (assembly GCF_019202785.1). Classification (NCBI taxonomy): domain Eukaryota; kingdom Metazoa; phylum Arthropoda; class Malacostraca; order Decapoda; family Penaeidae; genus Penaeus; species Penaeus chinensis. Next base: position 21,637,273 of record NC_061845.1, read on the forward strand.
TGTTCCCTTGGGCTAGGAACTTAACTCAATTGCCTACAGATATGGGAGTTCATAATCCAGTGGAGAAGGCCGTGCCGGTCCCGAGCCCGGATGAATGGGGAGGGTTGGCGACAGGAAAGGCATCCGACTGTAAAAACAAGCCACGACTATGATGCAGATCATTCCGCTGTGGCGACCCATGATTGGAGAAGCCAAAAGAAAATATATACTAATACCTACATACATACATACACACACATATACACAACACACACACACACACACACACACACACACACACACACACACACACACACATACATATGTGTATGTGTGTGTACGTATGTATGTATGTATGCATGCATGCATGTATATACATAGATTGCGATATATATTTTTGAATATATAATAATACAGTTCATACGTATAATACATATATAAATTATGATACAGGCTCACTGTACACACATTTATTGACATTACAATACTTTATTACGCAAAGAGAGTAGAGCAAACAAGAACATCAAAACAAAAATCCCAGATCGGTCAGCAGATAAACCAAAAAAAGTTCAAAATACGGGATTTGACCAAAGAAACGGAATTTCCAATCTCAACTACATGGCTCCTACAAGGCATCATTCATGGGCCATACATACGAAATGGCCGGCTCTCAGACTCATACACACAAAGTCTATTTGCTGGAATCAGGGGATGCGGAGAGAGAGAGAGAGAGAGAGAGAGAGAGAGAGAGAGAGAGAGAGAGAGGGAAGGGGATAGATTGAAAGAGAGAGGCAGAGAGATAAGGGGATAGATGGAGAGAGAGAGAAAGAGAGAGAGAGAGAGAGAGATAGATAGATAGATAGATAGATAGATAGATAGATAGATAGATAGTGAGAGAGAGAGAGAGAGAGAGAGAGAGAGAGAGAGAGAGAGAGAGAGAGAGAGAGAGAGAGAGAGAGAGAGAGAGAGAGAGAGAGAGAGAGGAGATAGAACAGAGGAGAGAGGCTGAGATAGAAACTGAGAGACTGAGAAAGAGACTGAGAGAGAGACTGAGATAGAGACTGAGAAGGAGACTGAGAAGGAGGCTGAGAGAGAGATTGCTAAAGAGACTGAGACTGAGAGAGAGACTGAGAGAGAGACTGATATAGAGACTGAATAGGAGACTGACAGAGAGACTGAGAGAGAGACTGAGACTGAGAGAGAGAGACAGGTAGAGACTGAGATAGAGACTGAGATAGAGACTGAGAGAGAGACTGAGAGAGAGACAGAGAGAGAGACAGAGAGAGGCTGAGACAGAGACTTAAAGAAAGAGAGAGAAAACAATAAAATATGGGTGTTGTGTGTCAGGAAACAAAACCTTAGTTATAAGTGATAGGCAGTTTTAATATTTCGATTATATTTTCCTTCAGCCTATTACTGTCTCCTCTTATTATTCATTGTTTCTCTATCCTCCCCTCTCCCTTTCTTTCCCTCTGCCTCTTTTCTCTTTCCGCCTTTCTTCTCTCTCATTCTTTCTCACTCCATTCGTTCTTTCCCCCCTCGCTCTCTCCTTCTTCTCTCTCGTCTTTCTCCTTCCCTTAACTCTTTCTCACTCTCACATTTCTTATCTCCTAAAAAAAAAAAAAAAAATCCTTCTCCTCCCTAACCCCCCTCTATACCCCCCCTCTCTGTCTCTGTCTCTCTCTCTGTCTGTCTATCTGTCTGTCTCTCTCTCTCTCTCTCTCTCTCTCTCTCTCTCTCTCTCTCTCTCTCTCTCTCTCTCTCTCTCTCTCTCTCTCTCTCTCTCTCTCTCTCTCTCTCTCTCTCTCTCTCCACACACGTAGCCCACGTGCCGTAAGTTGCCAATTCGTGATTTAAACCAATAGAGTTTTTTCCCGAGCCAAGGTAAGGGAGTTTCGCCCTTGGGGTTAGAATTAGGAGAGAAAAAAAATAAACGACAAAAAAGTGAGAAAAGAAGATAAAAAAGGTACCAAAGGAATGGCAAAAGTAAGGGAATGATGGTTATGTGACGGTCATAATGATAGTGGTTATGATGATACTAATAATGATAATTTTTGATAATGATAATAAGCCAGATGATGGTTGTGTTTATGATCGCGTAATCAACATTTATAACGATTTTATCAGAATGTGGACGTAAGTAACGATGATAAATAAGAACATAATAATACTATGCGCGCACACACACACACACACACACACACACACGCACACACACACACACACACACACGTCTTCGACCCTCCCCCCCCCCCCCCTCATCCTTCTCTCCCCAAGAAATCCCCGGAGGTTCCTTTAAGAAAAAAGGTAATCTGCAGCCACCTTGATGACGTCACGCCCAGATGGAGACGTCGACAGCTAAGTCATTTTTTGCAGGTGGTGTTGGTGGTGGTGTTGGTGATGACGTTGTTATTGGTGTTGGTGGTGATGGTGGCGATGATGGTGTGGTGCTGATCATGCAACTTTTGGCGGTATTGTTAGTAGTGTTTGGTGTTGATGTCAGTGGCATTGTTGGCATTGTTGGCATTGTTGATGGTGTTGATAATGGTGTTCCATCTTTGCAACACCTTAAGAGCAAGTATTTGTATATCTAAACCTGACCTTATTTTTGCTCTCTGTCAACGCCCCACTCCTCCTTTTCTCCTCCCCTTCCCCCTCTTCTCCTCCCCACTCTCCCCTTTCACTGGCTCTCCCCTCCCTCTCCTCCCCCCCCTCGCTTTCAGAACCTCCCCCCCCCCTCCCGGCCCCCCATTAACAGAAGGATGGAATATAACGATCATATAATTGCCGCTTGAGGAGCCTTCCCGTTCCTCCCCTTCCCTTCTTCCTCCTCCTTTCTTCCCTTTCTACCTCCTTCCTTCCCCTTCCTTCTCTTCCCTTCTTCCTCCTCCTTTCTTCCCATTCCACCCCTTCCTTCCCTTTCTCCCCTTCCCTTCTCCCTTCTCCTTTCTTCCCTTTCCACCCCCTTCCTTCCCCCCTTTCTCCTCTTCCTTCTTCCTCCTCCTTTCTTCCCATTCCCCCCCTTCCTTCCTTTCTCCCCTTCCCTTCTCCCTTCTCCTTTCTTCCCTTTCCACCCCCTTCCTTCCCTTTCTCCCCTTCCCTTCTCCCTTCTCCTTTCTTCCCTTTCCACCCCCTTCCTTCCCCTTTCTCCTCTTCCCTTCTTCCTCCTCCTTTCTTCCCTTTCCACCTCCTTCCTTTCCCTTTCCTCCTTCCCTCCCTTCTCCTCCCCCCCTCCCTATCCCTCTCCTCATCCCTCCCATTTCTCCCTTCTCCCCTTTCCTTCCTTCCCCCTCTCCTCCTCCCCTCCCCCCTCCCCCCCATTTCCCTTTCCTCCTCCCCTTCCTCTCCTCCTCCCCCCCTTCCCCCTTCTCTCCCTCCCCTTCCCCTTTCTCTCCCTCCCCTTCCCCCTCCCATCGTGTCGGAGAGTCTATTTCATATATTTTTTCTTTCTTTTTCTTGTGATTCCTTTATTTCTTCTTTTCTTCAATTTTCTTTCTGCTTCTCCCTCGTTTCTTCTCTTATTCATGTCTCTCTCTTCATTCTTATTCCTCTGTGGGTTTCATTTCCAAACCCTTTTATTTCATCATCTGCTGGAATTTGAATATCAAGAAAAAATATAGAAGCGAAGAATATGATAAAGAAAAGTAATAAGCGGATACGTGAATATGTAAGTGATTACGTAAATCAGTTAAGAAGTTAATAAATAAATGATAGCTGATAGATAAGACAATGATGAAATATTAGGAATATTCGTAAATAGATAGATGAATGACTGTAATAGTAAACGGTTAAATACAAAATAATATATATATATAATATATATATATATATATATATATATATCCATATATCATTTTTTGTCCGTTAGTCCATTTACTTACTTTGCCTATATTTATACATACCTATCCATCTTTATCTATCCATATATTTATATCATATCCATTTATGCATATATATATTTATCTATCTATCGATCGAGTCATCTAAATCTATAAGTATGCCATTTCATAACTATCTAACTAAAACCTCTCATCTCAGGTATCTAAAAAAATCAAGTCAATCAAAAACGAACTAATCGAATAAATCTACTAAAAATCTATCTACGAAAACCGAACCTTCACAATACTACAAATCAACACCCGGGGCGGGGTCTAAAATCAAACTTTAGCGGGAGGGGTTTACCCAATCCTTACTTACCTCTCTATCCATCTAATATCATCAATACTAACCCAATCTAATCTTCATAATCTAGGCTAAACAAAACTATGTCTTTATTAACTTATCAAACTATCTATGTCAGTCTGTCAAAAATCGATTTCTATCAATCTAAATCTATCCATCTAAACATCTAAACCATCCTACCGCAGCTATCTAATCCAATATATCTCTAACTATCCACCAATCCCATTAATCTATTCCAAAAACTATTCACTAAACCTAATTTCTATCCAAAATATATTATCTATTACTCGTTAATCTCTCTATCTATTCAATAATAAAATCAATCATCGGATGTATTAATTCTTTCCACCCATCTGCTACTCTTTTCTCCCTCCCATCAGTTCTAATTTTTTTTTGAACAAAAAATAAAAATATATCTCTTTCAAGTCACAATATCACAATCTAAACAGACTCTGAATCATAAGTAAAAACTATACATCACAATGCTGCCTATCAATATCCATACAGCAGGTCCTTATTACAATAACATCAAACTACTCTAAACAAACAAAACTACCCAGACCCAATATTAATCCAAATCCCTACTAATTAATTTATATTTATTATTTAAAATATATTAAACATTACTACATATCATAAAACTAATATCCCCAATGCCCCGTTTAATATTTATTAATAAGAATAATATTACGAGAAATAAACAAACCACATCCCTAGAAAATGAACTGTACCCTACCCGCCCCTGCCTTGCCGTCGCCTTTCTCCTCCGACTCACCATCATCCTTGCGTCCCTCTTTCCGTCTCTTCACCCCCCTCTCTCCTCCCCCCAACAAACTGCGCCTTTTTTCACCCCACCTTTCGCCCCCCCCCCCTCCTCCCCCCCCCCCCCGCCCCCGCGATAACTCAGCATCACAAATCCCACACCCATCCCCCAACACTCTCCGGCTCCCCCAGCTCCTCTTCCCCCTCCTCCATCGCCAAATCCGCCCCCTCCTGCCCTCCCCTTCCGACTTCATCCCCCCCCTCCTACCGCCCCTCGCCACCAGTCCCCACGCGGGGCTCCTTGCCATCCACCAACCGGACACCCCCGAATACAGGAACAGCCGGGACGATTTGTCCGGGTTTATGGTAGTGGCTACGTTTTCTGAGTCTAGACCGTTCGTGTCGAGCACGCTCGCGGTGCCCGCTCTCTGCCTTGGTGGTGGCTGGCTCGGGTGTCTCTTTGCTCTTTTCTTCATTTTTTCTCTGTGCTCTTTTCGGTGTGCTCGTGGCGCTTGGTCGTTTCTACCCCTTTTCTTTCTATCGACTTCGCGCTTTCCCCTCTCGGCTCGGTTTTCTTTCTCTTTTGTGTCTCTCTTTCTTTTCCTTCTAGTCTACTCTAGCTCTTTCATCTTCGCTTGCGTCTTCTCTTTTTCTCTGTTTGCTCTTTCTTCTTTTTTCTCCTTGGTTCTCTTTTTCTCTCTTTTTCTTTTGCTACCCCTTTGCTTTCGATCACCTCTCTTTTCTTCGTCCCTTCGCTCTTTGTCCTCGTTCATTTCTCTGCCGCCGTCCTCTTTTTTACGGGCTAGTCATTATAATCTTTTCGGCGTTGTTTCCTCTCTCTTCCGGCGGTCACGACCCGGTAGGCGCGGGCCCCCAGTCCTCCCCTCATCCGTATATGTAGGGTGGCGCCCTCGCTCCGTGGGCGCTTTGCCGGCCTGTTGCTAATTTTCTTACCTGATCCTGGTGTCCTGGCCGTTTCTTCCTTCCCCCGTTTGTGTTTTTTGTTCGTCCTCTGTAGTCCATTCCCCTACCTCGCTCCATGTTTTGTGGTTCATGGCACCCGGTGCCCGTCCGACAAAACCACAGACAACCCCCCCCCCCCCCCCACCAACAACACCTACTAACCACCCAAAAGAACATACAAAAACACCCAACCTCATACCCCCACAAAACCAGTACACTCCAACAAACCAAAGCCACCAAATCAACCTCACCAACTTTAACAAGCAATCACCACCAACTAGAAGACAAGACATCACCAACAAAAAAAAACAATCAAATCAACACACAACAACCACAAAAAATAACACACCACAACAAAAACCATCCAAAAAATCTAAAAATACTACTTAATTGCAACTACAGTATATCCCACAACAAACACAATAAACAGCTAATAAAATGTCAAACTTCATTATAACCACATTAATCTCGATAGATCAAAATACCCAACACATACATCAAAAAAAGAAAGCAATAACCAACAACAGTACAACATCAACAACATCCAACAACAACTACTACAAACAACAACAAAAAGCTAATACATAAACTCAAACTACTAAACATTGTTAGTATTAATACATTATTATAATATTAAAAATTTTATAAATAAATATTATTGTTTTTATCATATTTTATCATTTTTTTTAAATATTGTTATTTTTTTTAAAAAAATATTTTTTAAAAATTATATTATATTTTATTTTTTAAATAAAAATTAAATTAATATTATTATAAATAAATGTTATTAAATAAAATCATTAATTTGTTAATCATTATTATTAACATTTTTTAATAATAATTTTATTATTAAAATATCATTTTTATATTATTATATTGTTATTATAATTTATTATATTATTATTAATATATTATTATTATTATTATATTATTATATTATATATTAATTACATATATTATATAATCATATTATCATTATTGTTTTTATCATTATATTATCATTTTATTATCATTGTTATTATATTAATTGTTATTATTATTATATATTATTATTATTATATTTATATTATTATTTTATTAATATTAATATTACTATTATTAATCATTATCATCATATATTATCATTATTGTTATCAATACTATAAATAACAACATTTTTATTATCAGTTTTTATTTAAAACATTATCATCATTATATTATAGCATTATCATCATTATTATTTGTATTAATATTTCATTATTACTATTACTATTATTATTATCATTATCATAATTATTATTATAATTATATTAATTATTATTATTATTATTATTACTATTATTATTATCATTATCATCATTATGACTATTACTATTATTATTATAATTTCATTGTTATTATTATTATTATTATTATTATTATTATTATTATTATTATTATCATTATTATCAACATCATTATTACGGTAGATATGATAATAATTATCATTATCATAGTAATAATAATAATAATAATAACAATAATAATTAGAGAGAGAGAGAGAGAGAGAGAGAGAGAGAGAGAGAGAGAGAGAGAGAGAGAGAGAGAGAGAGAGACAAACTCGAAAAAAATCGTATAAAACTTATTTTTCCATCTCTGCCTTTAACCCCCCCCCCCCCACCATACACCTGTTTCCTCACCCTCCCCTCTCTCCCTCCATCTTCCTCCTCCTTCTCTCCTTTCTCCCTCCATCTCTCTCCTCCTTCTCCCCTCTCCCCCTCCTCCATATCTTTCCCTCTCCCTTCTCTCCCTCCTCATTCTCTATTCTCCCCCTCTTTCCTTCCCCCTATTCTCCCTCTCCCTTCCTCCTCTCTATCTCCTTCTTATCCCCTCTATCCCTTCTCTTTATCGGCTCCCTCCGCCCGCCCCCCTCCTTCTCCACTCTCTCCCTCCTCTTTCTCCCCCCCTCTCCCTCCTACGTCCCCCTTTCCCCCTTCTCTCTCCTCTCTCATGCCTCCCAACCTCTCCCTACCTCTTCTCTCCTCCTTCGCTGTCCATCCCTCTTCTCACCTCTCTCCCTCTCTATCCTCCCTCTCCCCTCCCTCCCTCTCCCTCCTTTTCCCTTCCCCCTTCTCTATCCTCCTTCTCCCTCCCCTCCCTCTCCCTCCTCCTCCCTTCCCCCCCTCCTCATTCGCCCCTCTCCCCTCGTCCTTCCTCTTTTCCCCTCTTTTTCCAGCCCCTCTTTCTCCCCTCGGTCCCTCGACACCTCTACTTGTGAACCATTTATCACTGAGGTTATGAAAATATCACAACACATAAGAGGCCAGCACATGGGACTCTCTGGGGGGGTTGGGGGGAAGGGGAGGGGTGCGGGGGTGGGGGTGTGTGGTGGGCGTGGACGCATGTGTGAGGGCGGTGGGAAATGAGTGTGGGAGTGAGGGATGGGTATGTATGTGTGGTGGTGGGTGTGAGGGTAGGAGTGAGTGTGGACGTGAGTGTGAGGGTGGAAGTGAGTGTAGGTTGTAAGTTTATGAAGGTAAGTATGAGTGACGTTGTTCTCGTTCGATTTCATGTGTACGTTGTGTCTGTGTGTGTAATTGTGTTCGAAAGTGTATACGCGTCTTTATTTTTTTTTCACTTTGATGCGTAGCTTTATAAATGAATGTACTTTTGTGTATGTATATTATTGTGTTGCTATCCTTCTTTATAAAGTGACTCCACAATCTTATTTCTTTTCTACCTAAAACCTGAAACCGTTTCCAGAGCATTTTCTCCTTTAATGCGGGCGATCCGATACGCCTATAGCGATGTTCTTTTGTCTTCGCGTCCATTGTTTTGATTCCATTTTTATTTCGTTTAAAGCTCTTTAGTTTTTTCTTATTTAGTTAATCCGACAATGTTGAACAATAATCACAGATGGAGAT
>NC_061845.1:21651040-21656040 GCF_019202785.1 Penaeus chinensis
CTCCCTTCTCTCCATTCCCCTCCCTCTCCCCTCTCTCCCTTCTCCTCTCCATTCTCCTCCCCTCCCCTCTCCCCTCTCTCCCTTCTCCTCTCCATTCTCCTCCCCTCCCCTCTCCCCTCTCTCCCTTCTCTCCATTCCCCTCCCTCTCCCCTCTCTCCCTTCTCCTGCCCCCTCCCCATTCCCCTCCCCTCTCCCCCTCACCCATCCCCTCTCACTTGAGTACTTTGCCTCTTCTCTTACCTCTCTCCTGCTCCTTTTGTCTTCTTCCATTCCCTTTCTCTTTTTTTCCCCTCACTCTCTTCGTGTTCCTTCGTTTCTCTTTTCTTCTTGTTTTTCCTCTCTTCTTCCTGTCCTCTTCCTCTTTACTTCCCTCTACCTTCTCTATCCCCTCCCCCTTCCTCCTTCCCCTCTTCCTACCTTTCTTCCTCTCCCTCTCCCTCCCCTCTACCCTCCTCTCCCTTCCCCCTGACACTCCCCTTCCCCTCCCCTCTAACCTCCCCCCTTTCTCCTCCCCCTCCCCCCCTTTCCTCCTCTCCCCCCCTCCCCTCTACCCTCCTCTCCCTTCCCCCTGACACTCCCCTTCCCCTCCCCTCTAACCCCCCTTCCCCCCCTCCCCTCCCTCACCTTCGTCCTTCTCCGCAGCCAATCAGAGTCCTTGTTTAATTAAGATGATCCTGAGAACCATTAATTGGAAGTTAACTATTGACTCGACTGATGCCATCGCGGCGAGAGACCCGCTGCTGGGCGCCTTGTTTGCGCTGTTTTGTGCTTGTTTTGCTTGCGTTTGCTTGTGTTAGTTTTGTGTTTGTTTGCGTTTGGTTCTGTCAGTTTTTTATGTTTGTATGTGGTTTTTGTTTATTTGTATTTGTTTGTGTGTGATTGTTTGTTTTGCTTGAGTTTGGTTGCGGTTGCGTTTTTCGTTTATTTGCTTGTTTATCCGAATCTACTTGTATGTGTTTGTTTGATTGTATTACTTTGTTTTCTTGTGTTTAGAAATTGTTTGTAATTGCTTGTGTTTGTCTGCGTCTTATTTCTACTTGTCTGTCTCTCTGAGTATTTTCGCTTCACCTTATTTTCTTTGTTTCTTTGTGTCCTTTCTTTCTGTTTGTGTTCGTCTCTATCCCCAACCGGAGACAAGTTTCACTATTTTTTTCTTTCAACATGTATCAAATAATCTTTTTGTAAGTCAACGAATGCGTGGAAACGTGTGTTTATATGTGTGTACATATGCCTTTGCGTATTCGTGTGCGTACGTACAGTGTATGTACGTGTATGTCTGCATATGTGTGTTTATGCATGAGCTTGACAGTCTGCATGTGAGTAATTTGCTACACGCTAAGGCAAAAAAGTAAAAAAAAAAAAAAAAAAAAAAAAAAAAAAAAAAAAAAAAAAAAAAGGAGTAAAAAAAAAAAAAAAGATAATAAAAAAATAAAACTGAAACAAAGAACGAAAAAATTCACATCAAGAAATTAAAAATCCAATCAACGAGAAAAAATCGAAAAATAAAAGTCAGTTGGATAACGAAATACGAACACAAAGAGGAACAAAAGACTCGTTTGTCTGTCAAGGAGATTGTCAATATGTCTTTGAACTGGACAGAGAAGAATTCCTTTCATGTTTTTGTTGTTTTTTATATTTAATTTTATATATTTTATTAAAAATGTATATCTGTTTTTTCTTTCCTTTCATTAGAATAATTTTCAGCATTGACAATTCCGTACAGAAAACGCAAATCAGGGGAACTAAGGGAAAGAAAACGGGAAGAGAGACTGATGAGAAGGTAGACTGATATAGAGGAGGGAAAACTTAAAGAAAAGAGATAGATAGATAGATAAATAGATAAATAGATATATATAGATAGATAGAGAGAGAAAGAGTAGCAAAAAAAAGGTGAAAGAGAGTAGAAAAGAGTAAAAGAAAGCAAAAGAAAAAGAAAAAGAATCGAGACAGAGAAAGAAAGCGAGACTGAGAAACAAGAAGCGAATAGAAAACGAGGGACAAAGGAACAAGATAACGAAAGAAAAGAAAAACGAGAAAACAACAAAAAAGGGAGAAAAAAAAGGAAGTAGGGAAGAATCAGCTGCATAAGACGGACTGAATTATTGCCTTTCAGAATATGTATGAAAAGCCGCCTCTGTGACGTAGCTGCAGGTCGTTATCAAATATTATATTTTCGCATCTACATAAAGACATCAAAAGAAGCTGCGAAGGAAATCTGCAAGAAATGTAATTAAGAAAAGTATTCTGAAACGACACAACTTTCCCGGTTCAAGCGAGCGTCAGCGCCAAGCGTCGGAAAAAGGGCGAAAGGGACACAGGGAAAGGAAGAGAGAGAGAGAGAGAGAGAGAGAGAGAGAGAGAGAGAGAGAGAGAGAGAGAGAGAGAGAGAGAGAGAGAGAGAGAGAGAGAGAGAGAAGAGAGAGAGAGAGAGAGAGAGAGAGAGAGAGAGAGAGAGAGAGAGAGAGAGAGAGAGAGAGAGAAGACAAAAGAGAGAGAAGGAACAAGAGAGAGAGAAATACAGGTATAGATAAATAGAAAGAGGGACATAAAGACAGATAAAGAGAGAGATGAAGAGAGGCAGAGAGACAGAGAGGGCAAGAGGGGGGGGGGGGGGCAGAGAGAGAAAAATGGTGGGACGAAATCTTTTTACCCAAACGTGTCACAGCAAACGTTTCAGATGAACTATATGTAAGATTCAGAGTTTTTCTGTGACAAAGGGAGAGAAAAAGAGCTAGAGCGAGAGAGAGACAAAACGAGAGAGAGAGAGAGAGAGAGAGAGAGAGAGAGAGAGAGAGAGAGAGAGAGAGAGAGAGAGAGAGAGAGAGAGAGAGAGAGAGAAAGGGAAAGGGAAAGAGAAAGATAGATAGATAGATAGATAGATAGATAGAAATAGAGAGAGAGAGAGAGAGAGAGAGAGAAAATAAGAAAGAGAGAATGAAAATTAGACAAAGAGCGCAAGCATAAAAGTAAGAGATGAGAGGAGTTGGGGGACAGAAAAAAAAGAAAGGAAAGAAAAAAAAAAAAAAATTCCCGGCCCTTTCAAAAAATGCAATGACATTACTTGAGCCGCCACACAAAAACACGCATGGGCCCTTTACAAAAATCTAATTACCTCTTCCGATCTGTTTTTTGCCCCCCCCTCCCAAATTTACACCCCCCTCACTCCCCCCCCCCTCCCGGGAAAACCACGCAGATTGCACCTCCTCCCCCCCCCTGAAACCCCCCCCTCCCTCCCCCCCCCTTTGCGCCCCTTCCCTAAAAAACTCCTCCCCTCTCCCCCTTCTTCCCCCCCCCAAGCGTGCCCCTCCCCTCTCCCTTTTCCTCCACTGCCCCTCCTTCCACCCCCCCCTCTCTCCACCTGCCCCCCATCCCCCCCTGTCCCCCCCCCCCTCCCCCAATTACAAATACTCCCCGCCCCTCTTACTTCCAGATGTCGCTTTCCCTCCACCCCCCCTCCCTCATTCCCATCTTTCCCCCATTTCCTTCATTTTTTCACTTCCCTTCCCCCCCCTTTTTAAAATCCTTTACTCCACAACCCCTCCCTCACCCCACCCCCCACTAACCCCCCTCATATCCATCCCTTTCCCCCTCCCATACTTTCTACTTATTTTTCTCCTCCCTCACCCAAACCCCCCCCCTCTCCCCTCCCCTTCTCCCCCCTTTTCCCCCCTTTTTCCCTCCCCAACCTTTTTTCCCCTCACCCCCCTCTTCCTCCTTCCCTCCCTCTCTCACCCCCCCCCCTTCCCATAGCCCCCCCTTTCCCCCCCCCCCCTATCAAGGCCCTCATTGTGTCTTGTCAGTTTTCATTTCCTCTCCGCCTCTTATTACTTATTTGCCTCCTGTTCTTAGTCCTTCTTCTCGAATTTTTTTCTTTTCCCTTCTTTCCCCTTTTTTCCCCCTCTTTCCCTTTTTTTCCTTTCCGGCCACCTTTTACCCCCCTTTTCCCTCCTTTTTTCCCCCCCTTTCCTCCCCACCTCACTCCTCCCTCCCCCACCCCCCTTATCCCCCATCAACTCCCCCCCAACCCTCCCTACACCCCCCCCTTCCACCCCCCTCCCCCCCCCCTTAAACCCTCCCTACCTATCCCCTAACCCCCCCAAAATCCCCCCTACAACCCCCCCCCCACACACACACATGAAAGAGCTAAAAGCTGAATCATTTATCATTTAATAAAGCTTTGACTCCGGCTGTCCGAATCACGGATTCAAAGCTCAATTACAACGAGACGAGAAAAAAGCGGTCGGATGTCTTTTCTTGCCTGTGATCTCTGAGGGGCCTCCCTTCCCCGGGCCCCCGAGGCGCGTGTAATACTGGGCCCTAACGTCCCAGAATATATACTTTGAGTGTACGTTTTTCTACCGTGCTAAACCCAAAACGGGAGAGTGTTCTACCCAATCATAAAAATATAATATTAATATATAAAATTTATATATATATAAAATTGTGTGTTGTGGTGGAGTGGTGTTGTGGTGTGTGTTGTGGTTTTGTGTGTGTAATATATAAGTATACTAAACATAAATAAACATATACATATATATGTGGCACACAACCCCCCACACACACACACACACACACACACAACCCACACACACAACACACACACACACATATATATAAAATATATATAAATATAATATTATTAGTTTTTTTATGGCATACACAACAATACGGTGTTTAACCATTTTGTGTATATATTATTTCCTAATTTTATTTGCCCCCTCAGCCTGAGGCACTGGAGCACAGGTCTTGGTTTGCCTCGAATCTCCCGGCGGCCTTCTCCATGACTTCTGGGTTTCTAAGGCACAAAACCTTAGCAAGTGTTTTCAATTGCTTTTGTTAGTACATTCTACTTGTATAAAGCTTAAAAAATACAGCATTAAATCTGGAACCATCACGCCTTTGGGAGCAGACGTCGCAATAATGTCACGAATCCAACTTGATGTAGATTACTTTTGAAAGCCCTCTTATCTTTCCACACCCCTGGGCAGGGGGGTCATAGG
>NC_061845.1:21663540-21666040 GCF_019202785.1 Penaeus chinensis
CACACACACACACACACACACACATATAGGTAAACTTAGATTCATGGACGCACGTACACACACACACACACACACACACAAACACACACACACACACACACACACACACACACACACACACACACACACACACACACACACACACACACACACACACACACACACACACACACATATAGATAAACTCAGATTCATGGACGCACGTACACACACACATACGCACTTGCCCTTCGCGTGCACAGCAATGCGTCTTATAACCTCACAGATTAAAGATAAAAGGGAATTTGTTATTAATCACAAAATTTATTCTGAGTCAAGTTTATTTTATAGTGAAAATTAATCCGCCATTTTCTATGCGTAAGGAAAGGTTAACGGAATTAATTTCAAATTTGTGGGTGGGGTTGGGCTGGAGGTCGGAGGGGGGTGTGGGGGAGGGGGGGGGGGGAGGTAGGTTGTTGGTTCAATTTGCTTCTTCGTCTGTCTGTCTACCCCTCACTTTTTCATTGCTTATACTCTCTCTCTCTCTCTCTCTCTCTCTCTCTCTCTCTCTCTCTCTCTCTCTCTCTCTCTCTCTCTCTCTCTCTCTCTCACTCTCTCTTTCTTTCTCTCCCATACACACACACACACACACACTCTCTATCTCGCTCTCTCCCTCTCTGTCTCTCTCTATCTCTATCTATTTATCTGTCTGTCTATCAACCTAGGTATCTCTCCCACTCCTTTTTAATACCTCCTTAGTCTTCTAATTTATCTTCTCTCCCTCCCATTCTCTTCCGCACCATCCTCTTCTCTCTTCCTTTTTTTCTATCTTCATCCTCCGTAATATTTTTCTCCCCTCTTCCTTTTCTTCCTTTCACGTCCCTCTACCGCCATCTCCTTCAGTTCCTCCTCCACCATCAAATATATTTTCCTCTTTCCTCACCTTCCATCTCCCCGCTACTTCCCCTCTTCTCCCCTCGCCAATTACTCTTCTCCCTTACCACATATCCCTCCCCTCCCCCCCCCCCTCTCGATTCCACCTTCCTACCTCCTTCTCCTCTTCCTCTCCCTATCCCCCTCCCCTCTCTCTTCTCTTCCTCTCCCCACCACCCCCTCTCCCCCTCACTTTTCCTTCTCCTCCTGCCTCCTATCTCAACTCGTTCTCTCCTCCTTCTCCTTTTTCTATGTTAATTTCTTTCCCTTATGCTTTCCCCTCTTCGTCTTACTGTTCGTCATCTCTTCCTTCCACCTTCCTATCTCCAATCTCTCCCTTCTCCCTTTACATCAACCTTCCCTCCCTCTCCTTTTCCTTCCTCACCCTTCCCCGTCTCCCCTTTACCACCTCTCCTTCCTCCCTCCTCCATCCAACCCCTTCCTCTCATGCCCTCCTCTATTCCCTCCTCTCCTCTCTCTTTCCTCTTCCTCCTTTACTTCTCCTTTCTGCTGTGTGCTGTGTGGTGCAGCGGTAGCGTTCTCGTCTAGCAATCTTGCTGACCTGCGTTCGAATCCCTCGCCGCCAGTGGATGGTAACCCCGGCCATTCTTTGCACACAGGGGATAGTTTAGAAGCAAAATGAAACAGACAGTATGTCACACCAAGAATATCCATTGTAATGAATGGAATCAAAACTAAACTTATTTAAAAAAAAACTTAAACTTATTTCTCTTTCCTTCCCCTTCCCCTTTCCTTCCTCCCTCCCCTGTCACCCCCCCCCCTCCCTCCCCATGCAATTACCCGGTCACAGAAGTACAGCAATTATGACTAGGCCTCAGGCTGTCTCAAGCACTCTCGCCGCTTCTCATTACATTTTGCTTTCTTATGCTTCATTCTCTCTCTGTGTCTCACTCTCTCTATATACATATATATTTCTTTAACCTTCACTCTCTGTGTTTAATTCTCTATTTCTGTTTTCTGTCTGTTTTTATTTCTATGTTTTTACTTATATAACTCTCACATACTCTCTCTCTCTGTTTTCTGTTTTTCTCTCTGTTTTTATTCCCTTCACTTTTGCTCTCTTTCTGTCCCTCTCCGACTTTCTCCATTTTTTCTTTTCTCTCTCTCACTCTCCGTGTCTCTGTTGGTCTCCTTCTGTCTGGAAAGTCTTAAAGGATTGGAGACAAACACAAAAGCTTTGCTCGGTGTAAAGTATAATACTATGCACCGTGACATTTAAATAATCAAAAAAGAATAAATATTTGTCTGTTTGTCTGACTGTCTGTCTGCCTCTCTCTCTCTCTCTCTCTCTCTCTCTCTCTCTCTCTCTCTCTCTCTCTCTCTCTCTCTCTCTCTCTCTCTCTCTCTCTCTCTCTCTCTCTCTCTCCTTCCTCTCTCTCTCTCTCTCTCTCTCTCTCTCCTCTCTCTCTTCCCTCTTCTCTCTCTCTCTCTCTCTCTCTATCCTTCCTCCTCTCTCTTCCTCTCCCTCTCCTCACTCTCTCTCTCTCCTTCATCTCTCTCTCTCTCTCCTCTCTCTCTCTCCTTCCTTCTCTCCTCTCTCTCCTCCTCCTCTCACCTCTCTCTCCCT
>NC_061845.1:21671040-21676040 GCF_019202785.1 Penaeus chinensis
TTAGTGATTCATATCTACATATAACCCTTCGCGTTTTCGATATCCATTTAAAAGATTTTACTTTCAAGGGAATTCCGGACCAGCAGTTCATGGCAGCGAATCGGGCTAAATGCTGTAAATGATGTGGAAGCGCAGCCGATGCCTGACTCTTAGCTCTTTATAATTTCTGGAATTGGTTCGGTGAGAACGAATTGAAATGTCGAACAGAAGAATTAGAATATGGGCGTGGAGATTCACTGTTAATTAGGGAGTAAAAGAAAAAGAAGATAAAAACGGAAAACTTTTCTTTAGGAATGAAAGTTTGAGATGTTTTGAAAGTCTATAAACACACACACATATATATATGTATGTATACACATACATATACATACATACACACACTTACAAACACACACATTTCCCTATTTATTCATCATTCCCTAGACCATTCACTAATTCACGCACAGCAAACGAGGGGCAAATGTCCGAAGCCTTTTCGATACAAGAACAAAAGAAAATAACGCGAAAAAGCGTCCATCTGGACAGAGACCCGGAGAGACGACTTTTACCCAAGAAAAAGTTACGCTGACTAGGCATGATCTATAGGCCTACCGGTATATAGGCCTAGGTAGGGGGAGGCGGGGGGAGGCATTAAGCCCCACCCTGACAATATCCTGTTCTCCTGATGAGGCCTTGCTAGGGGGGGGGGGGGGGGGAATCAAGGGTTTATTAACGAGAAGGAGAAGGTGAAGGATAGACACACACACACACACTTATACACATATATACACACACATACTTATATACGTATATATATGTGTGTGTGTGTGTATGTTTATATATGTATATATATGTATGTTTATATCTATATATGTCTATAAATATATATATATATCTATCTGTCTGTATATACAGATAGATAGATAGATACACATCTTATTGACTTTAAAACATAAAACAGTGCATTCAAAAGTCCTGGTTCATGCAATTTTTTTTAATGGACCTCATGAGAGCGCATTATAAAAACAGCGTCAGTTTACAACATCAGCGACCCATTCATGTAGGAATAACGATTATACAGATTATTCACCTATTAAAGCTGTTTGCGGGGCAGGAAATTTTTATCTCGGTATTTAAGGAGTTTCACAGCATAGGACCCATAAAAGAATGTTTTGTTGCTTAGAATCCCGTATGTACTGGATGCGTTGTTTATGTGTTGCTTTATGTACTTTTCATTGCTTTCAGTGATGAGTCGATATTATCAGATGGCGCATAGTGTCGCCTTTGACTGAACTATGAAACACCTTTGAGAAAGGCTTCAAATGTTTTACCCAAATCACAAAATACCGTTATTGGATACAATTCATGGGTGTGTGATAAACTATTATTATTTAGAGAATATGGTTGTTACTTTTATTATCATTATCATTATTATTGTTATCATTCTTCTTATTATTATTGTTATTACTATTATCAGTCTTATCATTATTACTATTATTATTATTATTATTATTATTATTACAACTATTATTATCGTATTATCATTATCACTATTATTACAATTTCTTATTCTTATTCTTATTACTATTACTATTATTGCGACTACTATTATTGCCATCATTATGATTATTATTATTAATGATAATATTATTATCATTATTACAATTATCATTATCATGATCACTATCATTAATTATCATCATCGTCACCATTGTCATTATCATTATCTTCATCATTACTATCTTTATTATTTTTATCGTTACCATGAATATTATTATTATTATTATTATTATTATTATTATTATTATTATTATTATTATTATTATTATCATTATTATCTTTATTATCATCATTATAATTTAAATTATCATTATTGTTATTATTATTATTATCGTTACTCTTATTATTATTATTATTATTATTATTATTATTATTATTATCATTGTTGCTGTTGTTATTACTATTATTATTATTATTATTATTTTTATTATTATTATTAATATCAATATTAATATTATTATCATTATTAGCATTATCATTGTCCTTATAATGATCATCGTCATTATTACTACCGTTATTATTATCAATATTATTATTATTATTATTTTAATATTATTATTGTTATTATCATCATTATCATTATTTTATTATTATTATTTCTATTATCAGTTTCATTATCATTATTACTATAATAATAATTATTATCATTATTATTGTTATTATCATTATCATATTATTATTATTACTATAATTATTATCATTATTATTTTCTTTTTATTATTATTATTATCATTGTTCTTATTGTCATTATTGCTATAATTTGTTGTTATTATTACCACACAAAAAGGTCATTTTGCCAGATTTGCCAAATTTCCTTACCAAAAGTTAAGGTAGGGCAGCGAAGGCCCAGCTTCCTTCGCTCTCCCGACGCAGACTTCTGCCGAGGGGACAGAGAGTGCGCCCTCCACGCCCTCCTTCGAGGAAATGTTTATCCGCAAACAGAATTCCAGCACTAAAGCAGCCATGAATTCCGAAGAGGAACAAAACGCCCTTTCAATGCTCTCCTTCGAGGATCTGGTTTTCCAGGCGGCGCTCAGGCGGCTACGAGTTCTATGCTCTTCCTGGAGGAGATCGCGGTCCTGGAGCAGAACTTCGAGGCGATGGACATGTCGTTCCTCGCTGCAGAGGAGTTCGAAACGGTGCGAGAACCCGCTTGTCCCGCACCACAGGAATTTGCGAGAGACAAAGGTGCCTGTTGTCTCCAAGCAGCCGAAGGAGCCCGAGATGCCAAGCGAAGACGACTACGCCAGGACGTTCCTGTGCGTCGAGAAGATCAAGTCCGCCAAGAACAGGCCCAGCTTCCAGCGCTTCCTGTTCGAGGCCAAAGACACGATGGCGTCCGCCGCCCCCCGAGGCACCCACCACCTCGCGGGCGTTTGTCTGGAGCACCAGTGCCTCGTGACCAACAGGCAGCCCATCAAACACCAGATGCCTCTGAGGAAGCGCGCCCGCAAGGACGAGGGCGAGGCCACGCCCAAGAAGCAGAGGACGACTCCGGCGAAGGGCAGGCTGTGCCATGCCCTAACTGTCCGTGAGGCGACGCGAGGCCACAGGGCGAGAGCCAAGACGAGTGTCACAGCGAGGAAAAGAGCCTGGACGAGAGGGCCAAGGACTTGGAGGCACTGCTGTGGGATCTCCCGGAGTCCCACTGAGGGAGAGGCTGGCGAAGGACGGAGGAGTCCTACTGACGGAGAGGAGAGAAGGACGAGGATCGGGGATCCGAGGACTTAGCACTTTTGATTTCCTTTAGAGCGTGTCGTTATTGCAGTGCAATGTAAATATAATAAAATAAAAATACATACAGTTATGTCTGCGTGTGTTTATATATGTGTTTGTGTGTGTGTGTTTGTGTGTGTGTATGTTTGAGTGTGAGTGTTTATGTAAGTGTTTGTGTGTGTTTATGTGTAAGTATGTGTGTTTATGTATGTGTTTATGTGTGTGTTTATGCATGTGTCTGTGTGTGTGTATTTGTGGTTGTTGTGTTTGTATGTGTGTGTGAGTTTATTTGTTTGTGTATTTATGTGTCTTTGTGTGTGTGTGTGTTTGAGTGTGTGTTTAAGTGTGCGTTTAAGTGTGTGTTTGTGTTTATGTGCGTTTGCGTGTTCATGTGTGTTTATGTATGCTTATGTGTGCTTTTGTATATGTGTGTGTGTGTATGTGTGTGTGTTTATGTGTGTGGTTGTTCCTTTGTGTATGTGATGAAATGAGAAAATGAGAACGATAAGGGTATGCGAAAATGGGAATGAGAAAAAACTGCCATTTATGAAGAAACTGAAATTAAAGAAAATAGAAATTGACAAAAACACGAGAGAAAGCCGGGGCATGAGAGAATAAGCAAAAATGTGAGAAACGGACTCACTCTCTCAGGAGGAAATCGCAGAGGAAATATTTCTTTCATTAAGTCTCTCTGGGTTGAAGTGTTAAAGCATCGGTTCGCAAAGTGGGCGGCGGGATGATCGAGGGGAGGGGGGGGGGGGGGGAGGCAAAAGGGGTGGTAGGCGGGCTACAGGATGGCATCAGGAGCGGTTTATAAATAACTTCTTGGTTTTAGTTAGCGAATACATTGTTTTTAATTTGAAGCATGTAAAAAAAAAATATATATATACCTGGAACACACAATCACATAATGAAACAGTCAGTTTTAAGGGACATTTTTCTAATTGCATTTCTAAATCAAACCCTATACATCAAACATTTTGAAACCAGACCTCTGTTGTAGTTAATGGCGGTTTTCCTTCCTTTGACACTTTTAAAATGTTCGAAGCTGTTCGTGGCCGTTTCGAATTCAGAATCGGGTCTCGCGGGAAATTCCGCCATTTTGTCTTGTTTGACTTTGTTTTCCTTCCGTCGGCGGCGGGCGGGGCGCGTAGATTACTCTCTCTCTCTTGGTTTGTGTCAAAAACTAGATATTATGTTTATTCATCTTCCTAACATTATTTGTAATCGTGAAAGTTTCATTTTTGATAAATTAAACAGAAAAAAATATATAATGGCTCCGTAACACAACCCGTGTTCATGATTTTTTTATTTGCTGAGTTTCTTGCTTGAACAGTCCTGTAAATAGTGCGGTCCTTATGCCACTGAACAAGCAAGGCAATCAATAACTAGCAAGTGATAGAGATTCATTGTTCATACAATTTTCGGAAGACCAGTTCGTGTCGCGAGAGATTTTATTCGCTTCTTTTCTAATCGAATCCAAACGTATCACTCTCATTTAGCGGCAAAAATCCACATTCTGCTTCCGCTGAAATCTTCCAACGGGCGTTGATGTTGGGTACCACGTCCCCATCATCCTCGATATCATCATCATCGTTACTGTCATCAGCAATATCATCATCACATAATTTGTTTTATCAGCATCGCAAAGATGAACTACAGATCTCTTTGTTTCGGCTGCCCCCCATCCCGGACTCATCAATAAAACTTGCACAACTATAATTCGGCAACTGATATCGGTGCCC
>NC_061845.1:21678540-21681040 GCF_019202785.1 Penaeus chinensis
TAGTGATGATGATGATAATAATAGTAGTAGTGATAATAGTAATGATAATTATAACAATAACAAAGATATGAATGACAACAACAACAACATTAGTTATAATAATGGTAGTAGTTAAAGTATCAATAGAAATTAAGATAATTATAATAATTATGATATAATAATGATAATGATAGTCATAATAATTATGATATAATAATGATAATGATAATTATAATAATTATAATATGATAATTATTTTAACTATGATATGATAATGATAGTTATAATGATAATGATAATGATACTAAGAATAATATTGATAATAGTTATGGTTATAATTATTCGTATCACATCTAGAACAGATAATGAATTCATAACTAAATATATGATCAAACTGATGGAAATATTAAGATGAAAAAGCTATATCACCTCCGCCAACGCATGTTACTTCTCAGAAAGGCTGTTGGTCGATTTATTGTCGATAATAACACTTCCTTGAAATGATTATCGCTCCCTTCGGTAAAAATGCTGGCTAATGGGAGTGCGTTTGCTTGGAGGCTCGTACAACACACAGGCATGTATTTTTACACTCGTATGTGGGTCTGGATATGTGTGTGTGTATACTGATGGGGTTATATCGATATGCAGGGAAATACTCGTTTGTTTAACTCGATGTAGATCTATGATTCAGTAAACAAAGATTGAATGAAGAATCAAATTAATCTTACCTATAAATTGCTGGTATTCTTTTCCAGAAAGTGATTGGCAGTCTCCCTCCTCTTTCTCCCTTCCTCTCTCCTCTTCCGATTTTCTTCTCTCTTTCTCCTCTTCCCCTTTTCTCTCTATCCATCCTCTCCCATTTTCTCCCTTTTACTCCTCTCTCTTCTTCCTCTCTACTTCTCTTTTCCTCTCTTGCCTTAACGCCCTTTGCTCTCTCCCTGTCTCCTTTCTCTTTCTCCGCTTCTTCACCTTCCCCTTCTCCCCTTTTATATTTCTTTCCCATTCTTCTCTCTTTAGCATCGTCCCTTTCCACTCCCTTCTTCATCTTCTTATTATGATTACTATTTTCACCTTTGTAATAACAACAAAATTGATGATAATTAAGCTGCCCAAATTCATTTTTATATTTAGCTTTCTTTTATAATCATGGTTTTAATTATTGACTGAAATTAAGTTTCTCCCTCTCTCTCTCCCCCCCCTCCCTCCTCCTCTCTCTCTCCCTCCCTCCCTCCCTCCCACCCTCCATCCCTCCATCCCTCCCCCCTCTCTCCCTCTCTCTTTTTCTCTCTACTCCCCTCCCTCCTTCCCTCTCTCCCTCCCCCTGTCTCTCTAATAATAACCCGACAAGACAAAGGACAATAACAACAAAAACAAATCATAATAATGAAACAAATAGTAATGATAATCATAACGATGGAAAAAAAGATAAAAAGATGACTGTAAACAAATAGTCAACAAGCAAACAATCAGTAATTATTAGATAATAGACAGATATGTGAAATTGAAACTAAATTCGAAAGGAATGTCAGCAGCGCGGATCACCTTCCACTCGGCCTGGAGTGGAGCCGGACGCTGGCCTTCGCGTGGGAGGTGGAGCGCCTGCCGTTGGATTAAACTTTCTTTAGTAATCGTGATTTTAATGCTTATTTGAAATAATGATAAAAATACAATGGCACTAATAAAGTAATGTTAATAACAATAATAATAAGAATACTAACAATAATAACAATAATAAAAAGAATAACAATGACAACTGTGATAACAAGAATATTGTTAATGATTATGATAATAGTTATAATATGATAGTTATAATGATAGTGACAATAATATTGGTCATAATTGTGGTAATAATGTTGATAATAATAGTAGTGATAATGATGATAATGATAATGATAAAATGATGATGATGATAAAGATAACAATGATGACAATAATAATGTTAATGATAATAATAATGATGATGATGACAATGGTAATTAGATATTAATAATAATGATGAGAATGGCAATAATAATGATAATAATAATAATAATAATAATAATAATAATAATAATAATAATAATAATAAAATGATAATATTAATGATCACAATAATAATAAAGATAATATTATTAACGATAATAATCATGACAATACTAATAGTAATAATACAAATAAAAACAATGATAATAATAATATTGGGTAGTTGATCTCGAACTGTCTTTAAAAAAATCACATGACAGGCTGAAATACGTAATTTGCATAACTTTCTTCCTAAATATTCCTTTTTCGAGTTACAAGAATTCGGGGTTAAAGACTGTATATATATATATATATATATATATATATATATATATATATATATGTACACACACACACACACACACACAAATTTCCAAATAAATCAGTTATGGAATTTCTAAGAAATTTCTAAAGAAAAACGTTATGATAATAATAACCTTAGCAATTACAATCATAATGATAATAATGTGACAATGTTATCAGAATCATTACCATCGTTGTTAAATGATGATAATGATTA
>NC_061845.1:21696040-21718540 GCF_019202785.1 Penaeus chinensis
ATATATACATGTATATTTATAAATATATAAATATACATGTATATATGTAAGTATGTGTATATATACATATATATACATACACATATATATACACACATATGTATATATATATATATATATATATATATATATATATATATATATATATATATATATATATACACACACACACATATGGGGCAGGCGCCAACCCAGTGTGAGGCCTATAGGGCGAAGCCCAAGGAAACCCCAAAATCAGATGTTGGGCTTCACAGCCTACCGCCACCCTTTATTTTGGGCAGCGTCAGCGGGGTTGGCAGAGGTGGCGTCCACCCAGAGCTTAACCTCAGGCAAGCCATTCGAATAGGCGCTTGGAACACCCGGTCCTTGCGGCAGGATGAGCGGTTACCTCTGCTATCGAGGGAACTGAAATGGTTGGGAGTTGAGGTGGCTGCCCTCTCGGAGGTGAGAAGACCTGGCAGCGGCACGATCAGTACTGGTCGGGCCGTGTCGATGGTCAGCATCTCTATAAGCAAACTCAATGAGAATTCACATCTTTGGCTGACAAATGTCCAAGGCGAGACATTCTCATTGTTCTGGACGACTTCTGGTTGTCATTGAGCTGCTACGAGAAGTCTGTCTGTCCTCATGGCTTAGGAGCTAATCCCAGCAACGAGAACAATCTCCTCCATAATGCAGAGTTTACTGGAGGCCTCTCTAGGGTGTTTCACTTGGACAGATTGAGGGAGAGGGAGTGTGCCCGGAGGTTCGCTATGGCAGTCTCCGATCGGTTCTCAATAACCTGATGCATCCAGTAGCTCTGTGGGAGACCTTCAAGCGTTAAACACTCGATGTAGCGCAAGAGTCCATTTCTTGGTAAATGACCTTCGTCTTGCCTACCAAGCCCTGAACTCTAAGCCCTCCTTGAAGATGACTGCAGTCTGCTCACTATATGGAAAGATCATCTCAGATCATGCTGGGGTTTGTGAACATTGGGCTAAGTATATTGAGCAGCTGTACCAGGTAGACCTTCCAGCAGTTAGTCTGGATGCAAGTGGTATCACAATACCTGTGCCAGACCCACCCATAAGCGAGGAACTTCTTACTCTAACTGAGGCTAGGGAGGCGATATCTAAGTTGAGGGGTGGGAAAGCTGCAGTATTGATTGCCATCTGGTTCCATTTCCCCTGACCTGTTGAGGAGCGTGGTCATCCCTCTCTGGAATTGGAAAGGGGGATCTATGAGACTGTAGCAACTACCGTGGCATCACACTGCTCAGTATACCAGGCAAGGTTTTCTCTCACATCCGTATCTGAAACGGATCCATGATCACCTACTTAGAGACCGGAGACCGGAGCAGTCTGGATTCAGTCCTGGCAAGTCCACAATAAACCGTATCCTAGTGCTTTGAGTCATTTTGGAACGCCGTCGTGAGTTCGTCCGGCCTACATCGATCTCAAAAAGGCGTTAGACTCGGTGCATTACGAATCGCTATGCGAGATCCTGAGACAGGGGAATTTCGTCACGGATTGTTTGCTTAATAGGAAGCCTATATACTGGTACTGAAAGTACTGTAAAGTGTGATGGGGACCTGTCGAACTTCTTCCCTGTTAATTCAGGGGTGAGGCAAGGCTGTGTACTTGCACCAACACTTTTCAATACCTGCATGGACTGGCAGAGCTACCATCCAAGGTCATGTGGAGCAACACTGAGCAATATCAAGGTCACAAACCTTGACTTTGCCGACGATGTTGCTATCTTATCTGAGTCTCTGCAATCACTGGTGGCTCTTGATGCATTTAGGAATGAGGCGAAGCCCTTGGACTTGGAGGTCTCCAGGACCAAGACCAAGATCCAAGATTTTGAGGCCTGTAAGGGAACCTTTACAGTCGATACAAGCTTGTGGTGAGGTCATTGAAGTCACAGAGAGCTTTACATACCTTTGTAGCATAGTCCATGTGTCTGGGCTGTCAAACCAAGAAGCGGCAGAGGGATTGGCCTGGCAGTGGGAGCCATGAATGCAATCAACAAGAGCATTGGGTGATGTTGGTACCTATGCAGAAGGACCAACCTACGTGTCTACAAGGCCTTGATACTGCCAGTTTTGCATTATGGTAGCGAAACCTGGGCGCTATCTAGTGCCTTGGAGTCTCGTCTTGATGCCTTTGGTAACAAGTCCCTACGCCGGATTATAGGGTACAGTTGGCAGGACCACGTGTTCCACCGACTGCTACACCGTGAGACTGGCATGGGACCTGTTACTTGCCTAATCTGGGACCGCCAGCTCATGCTATTGGGCACCTAGGTCGTTTCCCTGTGGATGACCCTGCCCATCAGGTTGTCTCTCTGTGAGACAATCCTGGGTATACTGTGTACATAAGCACGTATAAGCTATGGCTCCCACGTGTTCGCGGGCTGCCACGTGGCGTGCCCACGCGGACCCAAGTGGACCGGCGGTGGCGCCCCCACGCCACTCACCAGTATTTAAGGCCAAGGATGACCCAGGTCACAGAGAGTTCCTGCCCCGCGCTTGTCCAGTCAAGAGAGGCCGCCGGCCTACGGTCTCAGGTCATTCTCGCCAGCCTCTCGGCCCCCCCTGGGCTGACGGCGATTACCCGCACCCAGCGCTACACAAGATTTGTATCGTGTTGCCATATCCGTGTGTTGCTTTCTCTTCTAAATAAAGAGTCAAAGCCACCGTCCCCTTTTACTACTCCTGCTTAACCAAATGTTTAAGGCGTCTAAATAGCCTTTACACTGGGAGGAGGAGACCCGTGGGACGACCTAGGAGGTCATGGCTTGGGCAGCTCGAGCAGACCAGTCGCAAGGAGCTAGAGATGGGCGGAGGGGCTGCTCGGAGATTCGCCATAAGGAACCCCGTGGCTGGAAACGAAGGGTAAATTTTGTGTATCTATATATATATATATATATATATATATATATATAAAAATATATATATATATATATATATATATATATATATATATATGAATATATGTATATATATATATATATATATATATATATATATATATACATACACACATACATACATACATACATGCTTACACACACATATATATATATATATATATATATATATATATATATATACATACATATATACATATATATATATATGTATATATATATATATATATATATATATATATATATATATATATATATATATATATGTGTGTGTGTGTGTGTGTGTGTGTGTGTGTGTGTGTGTGTGTGTGTGTGTGTGTACATGTATATATATATACATATGTATATATACACATACATGTTTATATACATACACACGCAGGGAATGCAACTGCCCCCTGCAATGAGCCTCGGCCGCCCAACCAAAACCGCTAACCTAACCCCTTTTATCAATCTGTGAAGCCTTTCCATTGACTCTCCTTCTCTCTCTCTCCGCCCATTCACGTTTGAGATTTTTTGTCTTGTTCTCGTTATTCTTCCTTTTCTTCGTTTCCTTTCATGTGTCCTTCCCTCTCTTTCTGATTGATTCTCTTTCTCCCCCCCTCCCTCCCTCCCTCCCCCCCTTTCTCTCTCTCTCTCTCTCTCTCTCTCTCTCTCTCTCTCTCTCTCTCTCTCTCTCTCTCTCTCTCTCTCTCTCTCTCTCTCCCTCTCTTCGTCTCCCCTCTGCCCCAATCCCTCCGTCTGTCTTTCTATCTGACTTTCTTTCTCTTTTCCTTCTTTCCTTTGATCTTATTCCATTCAACTTTAAACCATTTTCGGTCACTGATCGAGACTTTTTCCTCCTCCTTGCTAACATTTTCCTCTTCTCTTATACAGTGCGAGTTATTGGTAAAAAAAGAAAAAAAAAACATTGTATATACTTATATGATAAATACATACAAGGATACACGCATACAAACGTAACTATGTCCTTACATCAGTTAATAAAAACTAGATAAATAAGTATTTCTTGTAGCTTTGTAACTATATATCTTTTTTTATATCTATTGTGTGATTGTATATCCTTCTTCCTTTCACCACGCTCTCATCTCCCGCAATCAGAAATATCACCAAACGGAAATGTAATTCTCATTTGTTTCGACCCAGATATCCTTTCTTTCAACTCTGGCTTCGGCTTCATCCGCAACGTGAACCAATGGCAGCTCCGGGTATCTCTCGCCTCGTCCGAACCCCTAACTCAGACTCCAACCAACGCTCCGAATGTTGCAAAAGGAACGGGATGCAATTCTCCCAGACGACGTTGCAACGGCAACTCTGGCTGGCCATTAGTGAGAAATATGGCAGTTGCGTTGCCATGTCTACGAGGGACGGGACAACGCCCGCGCCATACTGGAGAAATATGACAGGTGCAGGTGCGAAGGCGGCCCAACATGGCGGCGGGTGATGATGTCCAGACTCAGGGGATACGAACACATTGCTTTTTTTCGTATTATAGTAAAGACAGAGGGAATAAGAAGGAAAGAAATACGAAAGAGGTAAATATATCAAACAAAATTTTATTTGGAGCAGTTTATATACGTGACCGCGTAAATGAAACATACAGCCATATACATTTTGGATATTTCTTTTCTCTATTTCTATATTCTTTCTTTATCTACTGTTATTGTTTGGCTTTGTATATTTGTTTGTCTGTTAGTCCGCCTGTATATCTGTGTGTTTGTATGTGAACACCTTATATCTCTCTCTCTCTCTCTCTCTCCTCTCTCTCTCACTCTCTCTCCCTCCCTCCCTCCCCCCCCCCCCTCTCTCTCTCTCTCTCTTAATCTCCCTCCCTCCGTCCCCCCCCCGTCTCTCTCTCTCTCTCTCCCCTCTCTCTCCCTCACTCTCTCTCCCTCCCTCCCCCCTCTCTCTCTCTATCTCTCTTTATCTCCCTCCCTCCCTCCCCCCCCCCCCCTCTCTCTCTCTCTCTCTGAAAAAAAGGATTATTTACCAACACATTAGCTTTAACGAACACATTCCGTATATACTGTTTATGTATATATCACGGACACTGTTGTGCTGGGTACAGTGCGATTATATATATATATGTATATATATATATATATTTATGTATATATAAATATATAATCGCACTGTACCCAGCACAACAGTGTCCGTGATATATCACACACACACACACACACATACATACATATATATATATATATATATATATATATATATACATACATATATATATATATACACACACACACACACACACACACACACACACACACACACACACACACACACACACACACACACGGACACGCACACGCACACAACTCTCCCATTGCCCAGATGGAAGCGCTGTCCTGTAGCTACAACATCCTTGCTCTTGCTCCCTATTCTCCTGACCTTCACCATCGGACTTTCGCCTCTTCCCTTATTTCTGAAGTTAGTTCATGGCGTCAAACGCAACCTGAGGACTTCTACGAGCGATAGGTCCACAGCTGCAGAAGACGATGGGAGAAGTGTGTCATTTTGTGGGACTTATTAAGAGAAAGCGTCCCTCGTGTTTATATATATATACACATATATACATACTTATATATACACATATATTTACATACACTGCATAAACCAATTCTTTCTCCATCCCCCCCTTCTCTCTCTCTCTTTCTCTCCTCCCTCCCCCCCCCTCTCTCTCTCCCTCTCCCTTTCTCTTCCCCCTCACTCTCTCTCTTTCTCCCTCCCCCCCTCTCTCTCTAGATATGTGCAGATATACACAGATTTAGTTTGGCAGATTGACAGACAGACAGATAGATAGGCAGATAGATAGATGAAAAGGCACTGCAATATGCATGAACTAAGCATGCACAACTTTTATGTTTAAACCAATACGCAGGAATTTATGACAGACACTTTGTTTTTATCATTTTACGATTTCGAGTGGAAATTAATGCCTTCATTAACTTAGAAACAGATTCAACTTCAGATATAAGATACACAGCAGTTTTTTGTTCAGTGTAAAATGATACACTATTTTCGTGCTAACTTTTTTTTTTCATAAATAAAGTTCATAATGTTTTAACAAATGAAAAAAATGGTTTATACATTCGGCTACATTTTATACATAATGAATGTGAACATTGGCAACAATAACATCTTACCGCTTTTGTGCATGACGCATAATATTCTGAAAATTAATTACGTCCTTTCCATTTCAACCCTTTTTGAGATAGAGATCCAGGACTTCGATGATAGAAATAGAAAACAAACACATACAAAGAAAGAGAGGAAAAATAGACTAACAAGGATAACAAAAGACCTAAAGAAAACTTAGACATCATTAAGCCAATACACATATATACATATTTTTTCCCCTTTCAAAACATCTCTCGCCGCAGGTAAAAAAAAAAAAGCAGGGCTACCAATTCCTTCCATTCCTATTCCGAAGTTCCCCTGCCTTTCCCCGGAGTTGGTATCACTGAATAAGGAAAGAGATCTGTGACTCGCGATCAAAGTAATTCGTTCAGATTATTATAGCATATAAGACTAGTTATACAGTCACGTGTCTTCTTGTGAGATGTTGGTAGGCCTGCTGTGGGAAAGTCGGTAGGGGGTAAGGAGAAGGGAATGAGAAAGAGGGAGAAAGGGAGAGGGAGAAAGAGAAAATGGAGGGAAGAGGGAGATTGAAATGGAAACGGGTGAAGGAAAGGGAGTAAAGACGGAAATTAAAAAAAGAAAGGGTGATAAGGAAAACGAAAGGAGGAAAAGGAGAAGAAGAGTGAGAGAAGAGTGAAAATATAATGAAAGCAAAAGGGAAGTAGCGGGAATAAAAGGGAGATGACATAGGAACCGGGAAAAAGGGGGGGGGGGGAAAGAGAGAGAGAGAGAGAGAGAGAGAGAGAGAGAGAGAGAGAGAGAGATAGAGAGAGAGAGAGAGAGAGAGAGAGAGAGAGAGAGAGAGAGAGAGAGAGGGGGAGAGATGTTAGAGAGAGAGAGGGAAGAGGAAAAAACAGGAGAGGGAAACAGAGAAAGCCCTCGCCCGAAAGCAAACGAACAAACAAGCAAAAAAAAACAACAAAAAAAGGAAGACCGGGAAGCGACAAACAGGCGGAGAAGACCAGAGACGAAACGAGCTCAGAGAAGAGAGAGGGAGAGCAAGACTCCGAGAGGAACGAAAATGCCGATAATAAGATTAACCCAAGAGGGGAGAGGCGTCAGTGGAAAATCGCCCAAGAAGCAGAAAATCGTTAACTTTCACAGGTCAGGTCAGGTCAGGCCTACTCAGAGGGGGGGGGGGGGGGGAGAAGAGGGGAAAGGGGAGAAGGAGGAATGGGAGAGAGTGAAAGGGGGGAATGAGGGAGGGAGGGAAAGGAAAAGGAAAAAGGGAGGGGAAAAGGGAGGGGGTTATAAAGCTAAAAAGGGTATGTCTAGAGGAAGGGAAATGAAAACGGGAAAGGAGAGGAAGAAGAAAGGGAGGGGAAGGGAGATGGAGAAAAAAAAAATGGGATTGAGGGAAGGAGCATAATGATTAAGAGGAGAAAAAAGGAGGGGGGAGGGGGTGATGAGGAAGAAGAGGGAAGAAGCAGATGAGTGGAGTAGGGAGTGAGAAGAGGTAGGGTAAGGAGGGAAGAGAAGAAGGGAGAAAGAGGGAATGGAATAGGAGGAGAGAAAGGGAGGGCGGGACGGAAGGGTAGGAACAGGGATAGATGAAGGAGGGGGTGAAGGAGGGGGGGAGAGAACGAAGAACGGAGAGAGGAGAGGAAGAGAGAGTAGAGAAAGGAAGGGTAAAGCGGACAAAGGAAGAAAGAGGGAGAGATTGACACTGGAAGCTAACTCCCAAATCGCCTGCGGGAGTGACTGGCGTTTCTCGGCATCACTGTCGGATTACTCTGCTATTATTACTCATACTGTTGTCAGTATTATCATGACGAGGATAAGGATAATGGTGATATCTATCAATATCATGATTTTTACTAGGTATCATTATTTATAATAAGTGAAGATGATGATGATAACAATAACAATAATAATAACTAAGAATAACAAAACAACAACGACCATAACAATAATAGTAATAGAAAAAAGAAATGATTATAATAATGATAATGAAAAAAAACTATTATCATTGTTATTATCATTATCACTATTCTTTTCATTACTATTATTATCACTAATTTAATTATTATCATTATCATTATCATTATTGTTATGATTGTCATTATCATCATCATCATTAATATTAGCAGTAGTAGTATTGATACTGTAATTGTCGTTATCATTATTGTTATTATTATTATCATTACTATTATTATTATTATTATTATTATTATTATTATTATCATTATTATTACTATTATCCATTTATTATCATGATCATTATTATCTATCATTATTAGGATTATGATTATCATTAATATTATCATTTTTATTACTATTGCCATTACTATCCTTAATATTATCATTATTATTATAATTATCATCAATCATCATCATCGTCGTCATCTTTATCGTTATCATTCTGAATGACAAGAAAAGACAGCGACGAGAGAAACAGACAGCAGGCGATAACAGCCGGGTATTAGGGCCCCATAGCTCCTTAGTCTAGAAAATGAAAACCGAGATTAATGAAGATAAGAAAGCCTTGAAAGGGACACCTTACCTAATCAACTAGGAAAGTCTACTATACTCAATCTTTTTCATATTTTTATCTTTTATCGTATATATTTCTTGAGTTTTGTTGTGGCACATGGAACAATGCAGCTTTACTGCAGCTATTTCAACTAATCCTGGCTTTTATCTCTTATGTGCTTGTGAGTGTTTTGAGAGACATTTGTTTTGGCTTAGTGCTGGTCGCGACATGCGTCTGCTGTCGACTAATCAGGACGTGGCTGTAGGACGTAGTGTGATCCTCTGTGGGCAATGTGCAATGGGTGTAAGCCGGAGGCCACGGCAGCAATATACTTTACAAACGAAAAAGTGAATATGTGTGAATGAATTGTATTTACGGTGATTTGTAGAGGATGGCATCAGTCGGGTAATGCAGAACGTGTTCAAATTCCTAATTGATTATACAAGGCATGTATAATAAACTAACAAATCGACCATGACACTGTTCAATTTGAAGAATAATTAGGGCAATATCCACTGCAGAAAACGGCTGGAGAAGTGTCTCTGTAAAACCTCTCATGTGCAGCCGACGCAGAGACAACAAATGCTCAAAGCCGAACACGTGCTCATGAGGGATTCCCGAATCTCAAGCCATGCGAATTAAGGCTCTGAAGACGAAAAGATCAGGGTGCGAGGGACGAATGGTAAAGGAACCACTCACATTTATGGTCTGGGTCTTGCTAAGGTTCTGCTTCACACCTCAAACCTTGCAACACATATTTACATACCAGAGATTTGTTCAGGGAGTCCGCATACATCTCTTATTTAACGGTAGGAGGAAAAAGTATTTGAGAGGTTTGTACTTACAACAAGCAAGTATACAAAATAAAGGGAAGCCCAAGAGCACCACCGTTTATGCGCCGGAAGTAGCACTCTGCTAATTACTCTAATGCTCGTTGACAGCTACCTTCTGCATCGCTCAAGACTCAAAAAAGTTATTTTCAGGAGAGTTCCCCTCGACCCGGTGTTTTTTTTCTTTTGCTATCACTTGTTTTCTTTTCGTTCCTCCCAGTGTTTTCATTCGTTTTTCTAGTATTACTTCCCAGCTTTTCCTTTTCGATTTCTCGCTATTATAAGATGAAATAAAGAAAACACGGCTAAAGTATCATCCTGGATCATTTGTTAGTATTCGTTACCAATGAGAGGATATGCATCCAATAAAATGCCAATGCTAATACTTATACTTTAACCATCATTTGCTTGACTCTGTTACTGTTAGACATACTCGTACACGCAAAAGAATATCCTTCTTGAACAATGAGTAACATAAAGTTTCAACAAAGGCTGCCCAGCCGCTTCAGTGTGAAATCTGAACACCCAAAGTGAAGTGTGCCACTCACGCCGCTGAGTAATACTTGGGTGAAGTATTACCCCACTGTCACTGCATTCTTTTTGGGGCATCCACTGCATGACCTAAAGCTCTTGCTCAAGTGAAGTTATTGGAAATAAGCTCTTATCACTTGCTTTGCCAGATAAGAAGATCTCTTTTGTTCAAACTTACCTCTGCATTCATCGTTAAGCCTCGTCTTACTCTTGGCGCGAAATTTCGGAGATCGAGGAGGAGCTTGCTGTCAATCAAATCATTCAGATGATCTTATAAAGGTGCAATGGGATCAGCGTGCGAGGAAGAAGCAGAGGGGGAGGGAGGGAAGGAAGGAGGGAAGGGAAGGAGGGAGAAGGAAAGAAATAAGATAGACAAATCATAGATATAGAGAGAGACAACAAAAACAGATAACCAATATCTAGCGAGGATGGAAAACCTACCTCCCACCATCCTTCCCCTTCTCATAAATCACTCCCCTCTCTCCATCCCTCCTCCCCTCCCTTCACCATCTCTGCTGTATTTTCCCCATCCCTCCCCTCCTCCCTCTTATCCAACCCACACTTCCCCTGAACCACTCCCTATCCATCCATTTCTATCCCTTCCCCTTCTTCCTCCCGTTTTCTCTCCTTCCTTCTCAACACCATCCCTCCTCCCTCCCCCCCATTCAAAGCAAAAAACACAAAGAAAGAGACGAACTGTGGGGAGCTGGGGAAAAGGGGGAGACAGGGAGATGGGGAGACAGGGAACGGGGAGACGGGGGGACGGGGAGATGGGGAGATAGGGAGACAGGGAAATAGGGTGACAGGGCAATGGTGAGACGAGGAGATGGGGAGACCGGGAGATGGGGAGACGGGGAGACGGGGAGACGGGGAGATGGGGAGAAGGGGAGAAGGCGTGAGCGAGGGAGCGCAGGGGAGCGGCAGAGGCGCTAACGGCCGCGATTTGAATATAGATAACCTTCGTCTTGCTGGTGTTGTAGGACAGCCAGGATTTTTCCCTTTGATTTTCCTACAGCTTTATTGAAGGATTTTCTAAAAACGAAAATAGAACACTTCAGTTTGTAGCTTTACTGGTATCGCTATTCTATTCGTACTCGTAATGAGTTATTATCATTATTTGTCAGATAATTACCACCATTATTGTCATCAGTATCATCACTCGTTATTTTTACTGTCATCATACTTGTGATTATCAATAATATCATTATGATCATGAACCTAATCTATTTGATTGACTGAGTCAATAACATTACCGTATTAGATTCTATGAAGGTTAACAGCTAACAGAGAATTACCTTTATACAGCCAATCCATTTAATTAATCAGGTACAAGAAATAAGTTTTATGTAATTCTGACAAAAAAATTATATGAAATTTTATATTTATATTTGATTCGGAACATATCTAAACTAAATGAATAAATAAATAAAAAGGTGGAAAAAGGATTGGCAAGAACTAGATAAAGAGAGTAGAAGATACAATAACAAAATATAGATGATACAAGATTAGGAAGAGGAGAGAATTAGGAGAAGAAAGTGAGAAAATGTTAACTAGAGAAAAATAGATAACGGGCAAAACTGGTGAGAATGAGAGATAAGAGATAGAAAATAAGGGTAAACAAGGAACCATGAAGAACAAGAATATGGCAACAATAATAAGAATAGAGAGACGCAAAGCAAAAGAAAAATAATAATAAAAAAAACCAAAAACAGTGAAGACGAAGAACTGGTAATGATAGAAGGAAGGTAATGATAGTTACTGCGATCAGAACGATGACGATAATGCTTATGATAATAATTATGATATTAATGATAATAATAATAATAATAATGATAGTAATGATAATGATAATAATAATGATAATAATAATAATAATAATAATAATAATAATAATAATGATAAGGATAATTATAATAATAAAGATAATGATAATGATGGTAATGTTAATGATAAGGATATTGATAATAATAATGATAATAATAATAATATTAATAGTAGTAATAATGATAGTGATAACAGTGATAATAATAATAATAATAATAATGATAATAGTGATAGTACTAATATTATGATAATAATGATAATGGTAATTATAAAATAATGACAATAACTTTAATAACAATAATGATAATCATGATAATAGTAATAAGGATAATGATAATAATTATAATGATAACAAGGAAAATAACAATGATAGTGAAAATAATGATGATAACATTGATAACAAGGATAGTAATAATGGTAATGATAATAGCGTTAATCATAATGATAAAGATGATAATAACAATAACAACAACAACACAAGCAGCAGCAAGAAGGGTAATGATAATGATGATTGATGATTTGGTAATAATGATAAATAAGTTAGTAATAACAAAAGCAATTACATTAATGATAAAAATAATAATATTAATAGTAATAATAATAATAATGATAATGATTATAACACTATTGCTTCTACGACAACTACTGCTAATGGCAATAATAATAATGATAATGATAATAATGACCATAATAATAACTAAGAAAAGTATATATATATATATATATATATGTGTGTGTGTGTGTGTGTGTGTATGTGTGTGTGTGTGTGTGTGTCTACACATATACTTCCCCTGCGACACCTGCGTTTGACTTCTCAAGGCGATATGTCGTTTTCTCGGGCTCGAGCGAGCAGTCAGAGCGCAGGCATTTATACGACCGCCGCGACGGGGAATTGAACTCGGGACCACGAGGGTCGGAGTCCAGTGCTCTAACCACTGGACCATCGCGGCTGTCCTATGATGATGATAGCAATAACAAAAACAACACCAGTAATAATGACAATAGTAAAGATATTGATAATGATAATAAAACAGTAATGAAAATGATGTCAGTAATAATACTAGTAATGATATAATAATAGTAACAATGATGATAGTTATAATGATAACAGTGGTAATAATGACGATAAAATAATAACAATAATTGTGAAAATGTTAACAGTAATAACAACAATAATAATGATAGTACTAGTACTAGAAGTAGTAGAAGTAATAATAATAACAATAATACTTATAAGGATAATGATGATGATAATGATAATAATAATGTTGATTACGAAAATGCTAATACTAATACTAATACTGATACTAAGGAGAGTGTTTATAATGATAATAATAATGATAATGATGATAATGGTAATTATGATACTTATAACAGCAACAGCAATAATGATAAACATGATAATAATGATAATCAAGATTATAATAATAATGACAGTAATGATGATACTGATAATGATAATGATAGCAATGATAATGATAATGATACTAACGATAGTTATGATAACGATGATGATTATGATTATAATAATAATAATGATAATGATAATCATGATAATAATAATAGTAATAATGACAATAAAGACAATGATAAAAGTAATAACAATAATTGTGAAAATGTTAACAGTAATAATAATAATAATAATATTAATAATATAAACTAACGTAGAGAAGAACCAAAGGAGGTAAAAGAAGACGAAGCCGAAAAGGAGAAAGCGAAAAACATGAAACCAACGAAAAAGAAAAGACAAAAAGGACCCAGGAGAAGAAAAACAAAGACAACAAAGACACCGGCGAAGAGGCACAATTCCCTGGCCTCTTCCCGCCAACCAAGATGGCGACAAGCGCGAAACGGAGGCGACGGCGAATGACTTTTGTATCGCGCCAAATCTCATTCATCATCGCCTGCGTCGTGACGAGTGGGCGGCACGTGACTGCCGGAGGACTCGAAGGCCGTGGTGGGCGTGGGGGGCCAGGTGGGCGTGGTGAGTGTCGTGTTCTTTTGGGATTCTGAGGGAGGGGGCGGAGGGTGGGGAGGAGGGCGGAGGGGGGAGGAGGGCGGAGGGGGGAGGAGGGCGGAGGGCGAAGGAGGCAGATACAAAACGTATAGGAAATCGTTTTCTTCTTTTTATTTTTCATGGAATTGGAAAAGTTTCTTCCTTTCTCTCATTACCTTTTCTCTTCTCTTTGTGAATAAAGGGAAAGAGAAAAAAGGTAAGACTAGGAATGCCCCCCACCCCCCTCCCAACAGTCTCTTTCTTCTCTCCCTCTTCCACTTCTCCTCTTATCTCCCTCTTCCACTTCTCTTATCTCCTTTCTTCCCTCCCCCCCTTTTTATCTTTTTTATTTACCTTCCTTCCATCCTTCTCTCGCTCTCCATCTTCCCCGCCTTCTTCCCTCTCCCCCCACATCGACCATCGATAAAACAGAAAATAACACAATTAAGAGAAATTAACTACCTCCCAAGTTTCCTTACCTAATAAAAGGAGAAAAAAGCAAGGTCGCTTATGGTTTTAGACACAAGGAACTTCTTAAATTCACAAAAGACCTAAACGAGAAAAGTTTAGAAAGTTTTGGCATGTCTTGTTGAGAGAAGATTATGGTAATGATGATAAGGAAGATTACAATAATGAAGATTGTGATGATTATGAATGATAACGATAACAATGTCAACAATGACTGTCAGGATTACTGAGGTATATGATCCTTTGGGTGATTAACTAGTTCGAGGAGGCAGTCGATAACCAGCTTGTTTTATCAATATATTTACAAATATAAATACAATTAGTCTAGTTTGTAAGCGAAGTTGAAACACCTGGTCAGTTGAGAACACTAGGGCAGCTGTGAATACAAGGGCTATGGCATTAGATAACTATGGCTCTAGTTAACTATGGCACCAAGAAGTTTGGCACCAGGCAGCCAATGTCGTTATCATGAAGTCTAACAAAATAGGAGCTGTAGACCTTATTTATTGCAATCGCCAATTAATCCATTCACATAACAGTATATGTACAAACAAAAACAGAAAACAGATGCACCACAACACACATATACACCCTAACATCTATTCCACCCACCACCCTTGATCAGAGTGTAACCCCCGCCCTAAAATCTTGCCTAAAGATAATGAGTTATGATTGGTGACTTACATTATGGTGATAATAATGAATATGATGTGTAACAACCATACGAACAATGCTTATAGTACAACTTCGACTTCTATCATTCTACCATTAATAATGAGTATATTATGTATACAGCCGCAGCAGATGGAATGATACAATAATACATCACAATGATAATGATATTGCTGACAGTGCATAAAAAAGGCATACAACAAAATACAATACAACAGAATACAATAAAATGCAATAAAATATATCAATAACTAAAGAGACTCTAAAAATACATGGAAAATGCTGCAAGTTCGGCCATGCAATGCCCATGATGGGACAGACGAAAAGCCAGGAGAGAAGGAGAAGAAGGAAGGGGAGGAGAAGGAGGGGGAGGACGATGAAGAAGAAGAAGAAAAAGAAATAGTAGTAATAGTAGGCAACGAAGATGAAGAAGAAAGGAAGATAATAATAATGGCAGTAATAATGATCATTATGATACTGCTACCACTACTACTACTAATTATGATGATACTAGTTATAATACCTTAATAATGATAATGATGATAATAGTAATGATAATGTCAAAAGTAGCAATAATAAAACAGTAATGATAAAGATAATGATAATAACAACAATCACGATAACAGTAGCAACAATAGAAGAGGAAGAATAAAAAAAAGAAAACAAAAAAAGAAGGAAAGTAAAAAAACGAAACTTAAGATACAGGAAGATGAAAAATAAACAATGATAAAACCAATATAAGAGGGAAAGAAAAGGGGAAAGGCGAAGAGAAGATAAAGGAGAAAAAGACGAAGGAGTGAAAGGCAAATCGGTCCAATCTCAAGGTCACAAGGCAAGGTTATAACAAATAACGGTTAATGTGAGTTGCTGTGTGCGTGTGCCTGTACTGTGGATTGAGCCTAGGGGTGCATGAGGGAGATAATGTGGGTGGGGAAAATTGAACAGTATGGCACGAGTGTTATTATCATTGTCATTATTAATATCATTATCATTACCATTATCATTATCAATATCAATAACAAAATCAAAATCAATATCATTATCACTATCATTATCATTATCATTATCGTTATCAATATCACTATCATTATCATTATCGTTATCGTTATCATTATCATTATCATTATCACTGTCATTACCCTTATCTTTATCATTACCATTATCATTATCTTTATCATGGCCTTTATCATTTCCCTTATTTCCTTATCACTAACCCATTAAATTTGATATAATTATTATTATATGCGGATTAACAATAACATGTAAACCCACCTGTCCCAGATCCATGTATCAGCCCCCCCCCCCATCCCTCACTCACTCACCCCATCGACCCACTCTCTCACTCCCCTCTCTCGCTCGCTCTCTCTTCTCGTCTTCTCTTCGCTCTCTCTCTCTCTCCCCCTCTCTCGTCTCTTTCTGCTCTCTCTCTCTCATCTTACCCCTCCTCCTCTCTCTCCTCTGCTCTCTCTCTCGCTCTCTCTATCTCTACTCTCTCTCTCGCTCTCTCTCTCTCTCTCCTCTCTCCCTCTCTCTCTCCTCCCACCTCCCCACAGCTCTTACTTTTCCGCCCCCCCCCCCCCCCCCCCTTCATCTCCCCCCCTCTACGCTTACCCCTATCTCCTTCTCTTCTCTCTCCCCTCTTTATTCCCTAGCCCTTCTCCCTATTCTCTACCCCACACCCCCACTAATCTGCTTTACCCCCTCCCTTCCTCCTCTTCCTTCTCTCCCCCCCCCCCCCATCCCCTCCCCTCACGCCAAATCGTCCTCTCTCTTTCTCCCTCCCCCCCCTTATATATTATTAGTTTTTATTATATTTTTCTTGTTATTCTCTTTTCTCCCACCCCAACTCTCCATTCTTCTTTCTTCTTGCGTCTTTTCCCCCCCCCATACCCACCCCATAACCAATCTCATACCTCTCTACACCCTCCACATCTACAAATTCCACACTTACCTTATCCAACTCCCAACCCCATCAACCCTATCTCCCCGTCACCAACCAATCCCCCCCACCATACTCAAATCCCCTTCATTCTATATTTCTTTGTATTACTTGTTCACTTTCTTTCCTTTCTCTCGTTTTCCTTCTTTCTTATCTTTCATTCTTCATCACCCCGGTTTTTTCTGTAACTCCGCTTTCGTCTTTTCTTTCCTTCTATCCTGGCCCGCGCGCTCTAAGAGTCCCGTGTTGTGGTTTTTTGTCCTTCAGCTCTCACGGGGCCACCTTCCTATTGGCCCCTCTGCCTTTCAAGCTCCCTTTCTACCCAGTTCCTTCCCTTGCGCCTGGTTTTGTTTACTTCTTCCTCCCCCTTCTCTCTTCTTTCCTTCTTTCTCCTTTCCGTCTTTCTTTCCTGATTCCCTCTCTCCTCTCTTATTTTTTTTCTTTCCTTCTTCCTTCCTGTCTTCGTTCTTTCCTTCTTCCTCTCCTCTCCTGTCCATGCCTAATAACACAAGCCCTCGATTCCAACACCACCCCCACCGGCCATCGTTCTAACTAACCCAGACACCGCTTCTACGCTCAAGAGCACCGAAAACGAAAATCAATATCGCCCACTTATTTTCAGGACGCAGCGCTTCGACCAATCATCATTACTAAAATCCAGATCATATACCGTACCAAACCCATAAACCTATATATATCATCTCACAATCCAAAAAACATACAACTCATATATACACTCCACACCCACTATAACCATACACCCACATCCCACACACACCTGACTGAGCACCATACCACAACCGCCCCCCCCTCGCGCGACCAAGGCTCCGCATGTGAAATGGCGTCTCTTCAATTATTTATTTCCCTGCATTAAGTCTCCGCCGCCACACCGCACTTATTTCCCCTACATTAACATGCACGGCCGTATCACACGTATCTCTTCGTGTAATTACTTTCCCCCATCTTCTTAATCTCCCCTAGAAATATCCCTGTCGTTCTGAGTCTCTCTTTGTCTCGCTCGGTCTCTGCTCTCGGGTTTTCTGGATTTTTTTTTCTCTCTCTCTCTCACTCGCCTCTCTCATCGTCTTTCTTTCACTTTCTCTCTCATCCTCTTTTTCCTTTTACACACACACACACCCTCTCTCTCTCAACTCTCTCTCTCGCCTTCAACAAACATCATCCGCTCCTCCTCTCACACTCTCTCTCTCTCTCTCTCTCTCTCTCTCTTCATCCTCATCTCTCTCTCTCTTCTCTCTCTCTCTCTCCCTTTCTGTGTTCCCTCTGCCATTCCCCCTATCGTCATCTAACATCTGCCTATTTGCCCGTGTTTTCCCTAATATGGAATGCGATTACAAAGTGAAGAAAACAAGATTACATCAGAACACACAAACAACAAAATACATTCGAGCAATCGAATACAAAATACAATTGAACTTAGTGATAATACGGTAATACAGGGGAAGATATAGAGGAGGAAATTACAAGAAAAGAAAGAGTGAAAGAGTAGGAAGGAGGGGAAGGGGGAAGGGGGAAGGGGGGGTTGGGAGGAGGTGGGGAGGGGAAGGTTAGGGGGTCGTAGGGAGATTAAAGTCACATTCTGGTGATCGGGGCGAGGGGGTGGGGAGGGAGGCGGAGGGAGGGGGGTATGGAGAAAGGGATTTCGTAGTGGACAGAAAATGAAGAGGAGGAATAAGGAAAGGAAGGAGATGAAGAAGAAAAGCAGAAAAGGGAAAAGAAGGGAAATATGAAGAAGAAAGAGATGAAAAAGAAAATAATGATAATAATGATAATAAGAAAGATGAAAAAAAGGGGAAGAAGAATCCGGAAAAATAATACGTAAAGACGACGTAAGGAGGGAGGAAGAAGGGGAGAAAGGGAAAGAGGAAAAAGGAGAGAAGAAGGCGATGGAGAGGTGGAAAAAGAGGAAAGAAGGGGGGGGGTGATGTGTTGAGGATGGAGAGAATGGGGGGGGGTAAAGAGGAGGAAGGGGGAAAGCAAGAGGAGGGAAAGTAGGAAGATAGGAGGGAAGGGAAAGGAGAAGTAGGGGGAAGTCGTAGGGGTGGTGGGGGGGGGGGGGGGGGTGTTAGGCATCACTTCCCGTTCCCGAGTTGAATCACGTAGCGACATCTACATAGAGATGGGCCGCTAACTCCCACGGATGAAGGAGATGCCCAGGCTAATCCCCTCCTGTCTCGCTCCTCCTTCATCCTACGTTGCCTTCGCCGCGCCGTTATTCCCTCGCCTTCTTTTGGTGTAACTTTGGATTTCGTCAGTTTCTTCTTTTTTTTTTTTTTTTTTTTTTTTTTTTAGGGGGAGGGGTAAGTTTTCTATTTCTTTTGGTGGATGTTTCGGACTCATACGGCTTCATCTTCTTTTTTTTTTTTCTTTTTTTTCAAAAGTTGTGAGACCTGGAATAACAAGTTCGTATCTTATTTTTTTTCTTTGGTTCCTTTGTTAATCACGCGTTAAAGAAATAAAAAATGTATATATATATTTACCTTCTTCAATTATATTCTGTAATTTCCTTACCGTCGTTACGTTTATTCCTCATATTACTCATGTTTCCTTCATTTCCTCTCTTCATCATCACTTCCGCGAACACGCGATTGCTGATTATGCTCCTCCTCCTTTCTTTCTCTCCCACCTATCATCACTCCTTCCTTTTAGCCTTCTTTACTGAATTTCCCTTCCAGTTCCTCTTTCCCCTCAGCTTCCCTTCTCCCTTCTTTTCCTCGCTCTCCTATTTATCCCTCCTCCCCCTTCCCTCCTCTGTTCCCTCCTCCTTTCCCCCTCCTGCTTACCCCTCCCCCTCTCCCCCTGCTGCTTACCCCCCTCTCCCCCTGCTGCTTACCCCTCCCCCTCTCCCCCTCCTGCTTATCCCTCCCCCTCTCCCCTTCCTGATTACCCTCCCCTCTCCCCTCCTGCTTACCCTCCCCTCTCCCCCTCCTGTTTATCCCTCTCCCTCCCCCCCTTCCGCTTATCCCT
This sequence comes from Penaeus chinensis, assembly GCF_019202785.1. Lineage (NCBI taxonomy): Eukaryota > Metazoa > Arthropoda > Malacostraca > Decapoda > Penaeidae > Penaeus > Penaeus chinensis. Next base: position 21,715,819 of record NC_061845.1, read on the forward strand.
CTCCCTCTCCCCTTCCTCATCCCTCATCGTTTCTTGATATACACCCTTATCCCCTCATTTCAAAAAGTAGCAACTCAATACCCAAGATTTGCTCCCCGTCCCCTCTTTCTTCCCTCCCCTTCTTCTCTCCCTTTCTGTTCTTTTCTTGATTTCTCTCGCTCCGTTTATCTTCCCTCTCTCTTATCTTTGTGACTTTTTAAAAATTTTATCTTTCCCTTCCTCTCTCTTTCCTCCCATTTTCTTTATTTTCTCCTTCCCCTTTGGAATATTTTTTCAGGGTTCTTACTCTCTGCGTCCTCGTTCTTTCTTACTTCAGTTCTTCCCCTTCCCTCCCTATTCCCTCTTCTTTTTATTTCTCTCTCACCCCCTCCCCCTACACACCCCACCCCTTCACGTTTATTCTCCTTTTTGCTCGCTATACTTCCTCTACCCTCCCCTTCCTTTCCCCTCCCTTCTCCTCTTTCTCTTTCTTCCTTTCTTCCTACTTATCTCTTCCTTCTCACTCCTCTCCTGTCCCCTCCTCGTCTCCTCCTCTCTTCTCCCCTTCTCTTGTGTCAGACCCATATTTATCTCCTCTCTCCCGTTTTCCCTCTTCTCTTAAGCCAACGACTCTCCCTTTCTTTTCTCTCTCATATCCTATCCTCTCTTTTCTCCCTTCCTCCCGATTCTACCCCTATCTGCTTCTCTGTTTTACTTCTTCTTCTTCATTATCCATCTACCCCCTCCTCCTCATTCTCTCCCCCTTCCTCCTTACCATCATCTCCCTGTCCTCTCCTTTCTATCCCCTGTCCCCCCTCCCTCTCCCCCTTCCTCCTTCCCATCATCTCCCTGTCCTCTCCTTTCTATCCCCTGTCCCCCCTCCCTCTTCCCCCTCCTCCTTCCCATTCATCCCCCCGTCCTCTCCTTTCTATCCCCTCTTCCTCTCCCTCTCCTCCATCCCCTCTCCATCCCCCCTTCCCTTCCTCTGGACCGCAGCCTCTCGACATAACTCCTCAAGTATTGTGTCGAGGGTTTGATGTAACAGGTGTACATGTTGCCTCTTTCATATTAAGATCGATGAATAAATGAATACATTGATGCGCCGAACGGTTGGGACAGATAAATACAGTGGTAAATACAGTGGTAAATAAATTGCATTGATCAAATGCAAGAGATGAGTTTTTGAATTCATGAAATGATATATGAGGTAGATAAGTACATTGATTAATGAAATACAAGATATAGAAAAAAATACAATAATCAGTAAAACACAAGAGATAGAAAAGTACACCGATGAACTAAAGGCCCTCATACGGACACACTGATGAGGAGATCGACTATAAGAGACACAGTATACATTATAAAGAATAGAAACTTGGGATAAACGGACTGAAGTAAAGAGGCCAAATAGCCAAGAGAAAGAGAACTTTGACTAAAGAAAGACTCAAAGGACGACTCTGTAAATCTTGAAATCATTAATGGAAGAAAGAGATAAAAAGAATTAGCACAAATAAATGTATTATGGAGAGTGAGAGAGAGAGAGAGAGAGAGAGAGAGAGAGAGAGAGAGAGAGAGAGAGAGAGAGAGAGAGAGAGAGAGAGAGAGAGAGAGATAGATAGATAGAGAGAAAGAAAGAGAGAGAGAGAGAGAGAGAGAGAGAGAGAGAGAGAGAGAGAGAGAGAGAGAGAGAGAGAGAGAGAGAGAGAGAGAAAGAATGACAAATGAATTTCTCGGTAGTGACTGTGGATAGATAGACCTACAACTTGGAATGAATTCTGGAAAGAACAATCATTACTTAATGATTTCCATGACACAAATATGATTATATCAGTGACTTAAATAACCGCAAAAAGAAACTTGTCTTATTTCAGGTCAACATTAACTACAGGATACTAACGAAAGCCAGTTTTGATCTGATATTCACTTTGATGTGAAACAGGAATACGAATAAATCATTTCTTTTTACGAAATTACGATTACGGAAAAAAAGGAAAGAAAAATGAAAGGAACTGAAATTTAGAAGTTAAACAAACAACAACAACAATACAGATAATAGTAATGACAATAACAGCAATGAACAAAATTAATAAAAACACATCTCGAATAATAAGAAAATCGAAATTATATGAATTCTAAGAAATAAACACAGCAACACACACAAGACAAATAAATCTAAAAAAAAAAGAAGAAAAAACTGCCAAATCTCCCAAGACATCCCTAATCGCTGCCTAATCAGTGGCCTCGGGCGCTCGCTGCAAAATGTATTATTCCGCCAATGAGGAAGCTGATAATTAGAGGCAGTCAGAGCAAACATTTGCCTAAGTCTCACTGAGCACGAGTCGGGTTCAGGCCAAGGAAAGAAAGAGAAAAAAGAGAGAGGTAGGGAAATTGGAAGAGAGAGAGAGAGAGAGAGAGAGAGAGAGAGAGAGAGAGAGAGAGAGAGAGAGAGAGAGAGAGAGAGAGAGAGAGAGAGAGAGAGAGAGAGAGAGAGAGTAAATATGTTTGAAAACCGCATAACCGCGGATTGTCTCTTGCATGGCGAGATGAAGATATCTCTGCGTTTTTGTCATGCAATTGTCCCGCAAAAGCAGAGGAGGAGGAGGAACGGGAGAGAAGTAATAAGTAATACTTTTACAAAGAGTAAGTAAATGCACATATTTCAAACTGCACGCAGGAAAAGGTTTTTGCATAGCGTGGCGGAATTATCTTCGGGGTTCTTGTGCTGAAGAGGTCATGCAGAAGA
>NC_061845.1:21731040-21733540 GCF_019202785.1 Penaeus chinensis
ATATATATATATAAGCGGATCTATATACGTATAGAACACATACACACAGACAAACACACACACACACGCGCATACACACGAACATATACGCTCACAGAACACAGAGAGACAAACAGAGACAGAGACAAACACACACACACACACACACACACACACACACACACACACACACACACACACACACACACACACACACACACACACACACACACACACACACAGACACACACACACACACACACACACACACACACACACACACACACACACACAGACACACACACACACACACACACATATAATCGCTCTAACAAGGTACGCAATTCTATTGTGAATAGTATTCTTGTTGTTTTATTCTTATTATAATACTTACACTACTACAACTAGTATTACTTTTATTACTAATGCCAGTGACTGTAATAGTAATTATAGTAATAATAAAGATAATGATAATAATGATGACAAGAACAACAGCAGGACCAACGGCAACAACAACAATAATAATAATGATAATAATAATGATTATAATGATGATAATAATAATAATAACAATAATTATGATGATAATAATAATAATGATAGATATAATAATGATGATGATAACAATAATAATAATAATAATAATAATAATAATAATAATAGTAATACTAGTAATGATAACAATAATAATGATGATGATGATAATAATGATAATAATAATGATAATGATAATAATAATGACAATAATAATAATAATAATAATAATAATAATAATGATAATAATAATGATAATGATATAGATAATAATGATAATAATGATAATAATAATTATAATGAGAAGAATAATGATAATAATAATAATAGTAATAATAATAACATTAACGATAATAATAATAATAATGATAATAATAATAATAATGTAAGTAATAACAATAATAATAATGATAATATAATTATGATAATAATAATAATAATAATAATGATAATAATAATGGTAATAATAACAATAATGATAATAGTAGTAATAACAAGAACAACAACAACAGCAACAATAACAACAGCAACAACAACAATAATAATAATATTAAAGATACTACTACTACTACTACTACTTGTAATAATAATATTGATAAAGAAAGGTAATTGTATTAATGATAATAACAACAATAAAGACGAACATATTAAAAATAACCATAATATCCATGCTATAGAGAAGGCGAAACATCCAACTGAGAAATTTAATTCAACGCTGATCGGTTTTGATTTTTCAATGCTATTATTACGAAGAAATACTTTAAAACATACAGGCGGAATTTTACCGAAAAAATCACATTTACGCAAACAAATAAACAAACAAACACATCACACATCCAAACAAGGAGAAAAACAACAACAGACGCGAACACAATATCCTCATGATTTATTCTATCACCGTTATCTATGAAATCCGCCCAAATCAATGAACACCTTGACTGGCAAAATGTATCGACTCATTTTATAAATAATCTCATATTTCTTCATTAAAATCAATCACTGTTCCACACTCACACGCACACATACTGTATGTACAAACAAGGCATGCACACAACACGGTAAATGGATTATAGATAGATAGATAGATAACAAGGTATATGGAGATAAAAATGGTAGAATGATAGCTTAACTTAGAGACATGGATAAATATAGATATAAATATAAAGTTTGATAGGTAGATGGATAGAAAGGGGTAGATAGATCGATAGATTAGTAGATACAGATAGATAGATTAAGGGTATGATAGATAGTGATAGATGATTGACATAATAATAGAGATGAAACTCATATAGACAAATGAAAAGGTATTTAAATAAACGGATAGATTAAAGTACGCAGATAGTTATACAGATATCAATAAAGATAGATAAAAATATATAAACAAAAAGATACATCCAATACATTATGTGGTGATTATTATTATTTTTATTATTCCCCAAAATATCAGAATTATCTTATAACCTAATATTTTGACTCTCCGGAGAAATTCGTGATCTGAGCAAATCAATCACTTGCTGTTGATTTCGGCTTTCTTCATTGATGGAATTTATTATGCGATTGTTTGTTTATGGAAACTTTCTTTGTGAGGGCGGACATGGTCGTCAATATTTTCTTTTTGTTTGTTTGTTTGATTACGGGCGGGGGTTGTGAGTGTCTTTGTTTCCTTATTTTGAGTTTGAATGAATGTTCGTTTTATGTGTTTGTGGTTGTGTGTGCGCCTGAGAGATGGGATTATTTGTGAGTGTGTGTGTGCGTGTGTGTGGATGTGTGTGTGTGTGTGTGTGTGTGTGCGTGTGTGTGTGTGTGAAGTGATTGAGTGAGTGTGTGTGTGTGTGTGTGTGAGTGTGTTCATTTGAATAAAATGTTTGATCTCTGAGCGAATACACAAAGACCTGTGCACGTAAGCGGAAACATATATATATATATATATATATATATATATATATATATATATATATATATATATATATATATATATATATATATA
>NC_061845.1:21777078-21782078 GCF_019202785.1 Penaeus chinensis
GACGGCTTCCAGACGTACGATGACTGCTTCGTATTAACCTAATTACCTAACCTTATTATGACGGCCCGGCGAGGGTGGTCGGAGCGAAGCAGAAATTCTTGCCGGGGTTTTCTGCGTCTCGTAAGTAACCAGAGAAGGACATTTTCTCGTCCATTTGCACGATTTTAGCGCGTGCGTTCGTGCGTGGGAGCGTGCGTGCGTGCGTGCGTTTTAATTCTTGACCTAATCCTTCTGTACTTCTTTATTAGCGATAGTTAAGGAGTTTTATTTTCTTTTCCGTTTGGTATTTATAAGAGCTGAGACAACGAACTTGAATTTGAGCTTCGTGTCAACACTTCTTTCGTTGGAGTTACGAGGGAAGGAGGAGGAAGAAGAGGAAAGGGAGGAGGAGAAGGGGGGAGAGGAGGAGGAGGAGAAGAGAAGAAGAGGAAAGCAGGAGGAGGAGGAAGAAGAGGAAAAAGAGGAGAGGAGGAGGAGGAAGAGAAGGAGGAGGAAGAGGAGGAAGAGGAGGAGGAGGAGGAGGAGGAAGAGAAGGAGGAGGAGGAGGAAGAGGAGGAAGAGGAGGAGGAAGAGGAGGGAGAGGAGGAGGAAGAGGAGGAGGAAGAGGAGGGAGAAGAGGAGGAGGAGAAGAAGGAAGAGGAAGAGGAGGAGGAAGAGGAAGAAGAGAAAAAGCAGGAGGAGGAGGAGGAGGAGGAAGAGAAGGAGGAGGAAGAGGAGGAAGAGGAGGAGGAGGAGGAGGAGGAGGAGGGAGAGGAGGAGGAAGAGAAGGAGGAGGAGGAGCAGGAAGAGGAGGAGGAAGAGGAGGGAGAGGAGGAGGAAGTGGAGGAGGAAGAGGAGGGAGAAGAGGAGGAAGAGGAGGAAGAGGAGGAAGAAGAGGAAGAAGAGGAAGAGGAGGAGGAAGAAGAGGAGGGGGAGGAGGAGGGGGAAGAGGAGGAGGAAGAGGAGGAGAGGAGAAGGAAGATGAGGAGGAAGAGGAGGAAGAGGAGGAAGAAGAGGAAGAAGAGGAAGAAGAGGAGGAAGAAGAGGAGGAGGAGGAGGAGGGAGAGGAGGAGGAAGAGGAGGAAGAGGAGGAAGAGAGGAAGAAGAGGAAGAAGAGGAGGAGAGAGGAGGAGGAGGAGGAGGGGGAAGAAGAGGAGGAGGAGGAGGAGGGGGAAGAGGAGGAGGAGGAGGGAAGAGGAGGAGAAGGAGGAGGAGGAGGAAGAGAAGAAGAGGAGGAGGAAGAGGAGGAGGAGAAGGAGGAAGAGGAAGAAGAGGAAAAGGAGGAGGAGGAGGAAGAGGAGGAAGAAGAGGAAAAGGAAGAGGAGTAAGAAGAAATAGAAAAGGAAAAAGGAGGAGGAGGGGGAGGAGGAGAAAGAAGAAGAGGAAAGGGAGGAAAAAGAAGAAGAAGAAAGAGAGGAAAATAAAGGAGAAGGAGGAGGAGAAGTAGAAGGAGGAGGTGGAAGAAGTGGAGGAGGAGGAAGAAGAAAAGAAAAGGAGGAAGAGGAGGAGAAGGAGGAGTAGGAAAAGGAAGAGGAGAAGAAAGAAGAAAAAATGAGGAGGAAGAGGAGGAGGAGGAAGAGGAGGAGGAGGAGGAGATGGAGGAGGAGGAGGAAGAGGAGGAAGAGGAAGAGGAAGAAGAGGAAAAGGAGGAGGAGGAGGAGGAGGAAGAGGAGGAGGAGGAGGAGATGGAGGAGGAGGAAGAGGAAGAGGAAGAAGAGGAAAAGGAGGAGGAGGAGGAGGAGGAAGAGGAGAAGGAGGAGGAGATGGAGGAGGAGGAGGAAGAGGAGAAAAGGAAGAAGAAGAGGAGGAGGAGGAGGAGGAGGAAGAGGAAGAGGAAGAAGAGGAAAAGGAGGAGGAGGAGGAGGAGGGGGATGAGGAGGTGGAGGAGGAGGAGGTGGAGGAGGAGGAGGAAGAAGAGGAGGAAAAAGGAGGAAGAGGAGAGGAAAGAGAGAGGAGGAGAGGGGAGGAGGGGAGGAGGAGGAGAGAAAAGGAAGGGGGAGGGAAGAGGTAGAGAAGAGGAAAAAGGAGGAAGAGGAAGAGAAGGAAGAGAAGGAAGAAAAAAAGGAAGGAATAGGAGGAGGAGGAAGAAGAAACAGAAGAAGGAGAAGAAGGAGGAGGAGGAAGAGGAAAAGAAGGGGGAGAAAGAAGAGGAAAAGGAGGAAGAGAAGGAGGAGAAGGAAGAGGAGGAAGAAGAAGAAGAAGAAAGAAGAAGAAGAAGAGGAAGAGGAGGAGGAAGAAAGAGAAGAAGAAGCAGGAAGAAGAGGAGGATAAGGAGGAGAAGAAGGATGAGGAGAAGGAAGAGGAGGAGGAGCAGGAGTAGGGGTAGTAGGAGGAGGAGGAAGAAGAGAAAAAATGAAAAGGAAGAGGAAGAAAAAAGAGGAGAAAGAGGAAGATTGGAGGAGGAAGGAAGAGGAAGGAAACCAGATAAAGTGGATAAGAAGTGGTGATAAACGACTAATGAAGAAAATGTGATCTTAAGAAGGCAGTTCTGAAAATGAGGGAAAAGAAAAGTAATGCAGAAAAGAAGATAAGAGAGAGAGAGAGAGAGAGAGAAGAGAGAGAGGAGAGAGAGATGGAGAGAGAAGTGAGTGAGAGAGGAAGAGAGAGCAGAGAGAGAGAGAGAGAGAGAGAGGCGGAGATGAGAGAGAGAGAGAAACAGTTTAGACAGATAGATAGAGAGAGAGAGAGAGAGAGAGAGAGAGAGAGAAGAGAGAGAGATGAGAGATGAGAGAGAGAAGAGAGGAGAAGGAGAGAGAGAGAGAAGAAGAGAAAAGAAGAAAGTAAGAAGTTTATCTCTAAATGTGTATGTGTGAAAAAAAAAGAAAATGAAAGAGAGCAAGAGAGAGAGAAAGGCAAAAAAAAGAAAGAAAAAAAAAAGGAACTAAAATCCAAAAGAAAAGAAATAAGAAAAACGAGGGGAAGTAGGAAGGGGGGGACGAGGAGCAGGGGAAGGAGGGGGGGGGGGGGAAAGGAACTCCGGAGCCAATGACTTGTAATTTGGTTTTTAGCGTTTCTATTTATGCGGTCCTCAGTGGGCGTTTGTGCGTGCGTGCGTTCGTGCGTGCGTGCGTGAGAAGCCGCCATTACTCGCCCAGGTATATTGTTTCATATATTTTGCAGTAACGGTGTGTCCTGTGCTGGATTATTTGTTTTAGCGGTCTTAAGACGGTGATTCCGATGGGGGGGGGGGGGGAGAGGAAGAGGAAGGGGGGGGGGAGGCAGGGGGAAGAAGGAGGAGGAGGAGGAGGCAAAGAGGAAGGGAAAAGTGGAGGAAGACGGAAAGTATGGGGGGTAAGAGGGAGAAGAAAGTGGGGGGGAAGGGTGGTACGTCGGGAGGAAAGGGGGGGGGGGAAGGATGGAAGTAAGAGAGGATAAGACAGGTGAGAGAAGGGAAGGGGGGGGGGAGGGGGAGAGGGGGAGAGTAGAGGAAAGAAACCAGGAGAGATGAGAGGAAGAAGGGGAGGGAAGAGGGCAAAGGACAGAGAGAAAGAAGGCGATGAGGACAGGGAATGACGAAGAGGGGAAGAGAGTAGAGTGGCGAGGAAAAGAGAGAGGAAGGAAGAAAAAACGAGTCAAAGAAAGGTAAAGAAGGTGAAGGAAAGAAAAAAGTTACCATTTTCTTGATGTAACGATGGTGAAAATAAGCAAAGGAAGAAGGAGAGAAGCAAGACATGAGAGGAAAAAATGGGGAATAGAAACAAAGTACAAAGGCATAAAGTGGATAAAGACAGGAAGCAGAAGGAATGAGAGAGAGAAGTATATAGATAAAAGGCTACAGAAATACATGACATTTTCGTGAAACAAACAAATAAGCTGTCCTGGAAGAGAGAAAGAAGAGAGTGAGAGGATGGAAGATAAAGAGGATTATAAGGCAAAGTGACAGAAGAGAGAGGAGGGAGAAGAGGAGAGAAGAGAGGGGAGAGAGAGGAGAGGGAGAGAGTGAGAGAGCAGAGAGAGAGAGAGGAGATGGAGGAGAGGAGAGAGGAAGAGAGAGAGAGAGAGAGAGAGAGAGAGAGAGAGAGAGAGGGGGAGAGAGAGAGAGAACCAATTTGTCTCCCTCCGCAACCAGCACACGCCACCTCTGAAAGTGTTATGCTGAAAGTTGTCCAAGCATGATGTAAGTAAGGTGCTAGAAGTGGTGTTGCAGAAGAAGGAGGAGGGGTGGGGGGGTAGAGGTCGAGGAAGAAAAGGAAGAGGAGGAGGAGGAGGAGGAGGAGGAGGAGGAGGAGTAGGAGGAGGAAGAGGAGGAGGAGGAGGCGGGAAAAAAGGAGAGGTGGATGAGGTAGGAGGAGGAGAGGTAAAGGAAGAAGACAGGAATGAAAGAAGATTGATGATAATACTGACGTAGAAGATAAATATGAAAATAAACAGGGGAAAGAAGAGGTTAATATGAGAATAAACACTGGAAAGAAAGGATAAAAATGAAAACAAAAGGAATGCCGAATAACGCTCACAGGGCTGTACCCCAATAAAGTATCGCAAATCAAATGCCCCTTTTATTTCACAGAGGACAAGTTCAGAGTAAAACAACAGCTTATGTATTATAGCTTTCTCTCTTCAATAATATTCAAGGTTTATTGTTTACATGGCGAAGTTTTGATTAAAATCTTAAATAAATGTTTCGTTATTCAACAAACTTTGTGCTGAGGGCGAGGATGAAATCTTTCCGGCTTGCATTTCTTTGTACTGCGCTCGAGATTCTATACAGAGATTATGGGGTACTGTCGGGGGTGGGGGGGGGGGGGTATGTGGGGCTAGAAAACACACACACACGCACCACACCACCTCACCAACATATTTATATATATATATTATTTTTATTATTATAGAATATATATATATTGTTATTTGTGGTATTCTATCCTACCCTTCACCCCACATATACACAGTACATCACACACCACACACACACATCCAACATTTTAAAAAACAACACAAACTCACATCACACACACACACACACTCTATATTATAATTATATTTTATTTTTATATATATTTATATATATATGAATTTGTATA
>NC_061845.1:21807078-21809442 GCF_019202785.1 Penaeus chinensis
AGCGAAGGACCGACGGAACCTCCATCCTTTCTGCCTCCCTCCTCCGCCCTCAAAGGACTCCGCCTCCTTCAACTTCTTCAGGAGATGAGGACTCTAGGACCGAGGGTGCCCAGGACCCGACGCCAGGATGCTCAAGAGCTGTGGAAGCGCCCTTTGGATCCTCCTGCAGCAACATCCTACGGCGGCGTTTGACCGGGAATCCTGCGAGAGAGGAAAAAAAAATCTTCGAGTGAATTTGTGACTCGGGGGAAGAAAGTGCGATTCCTCGTTGGTTTTTGAAGGAAGTTTGTTTGTGTGATTCTGTTTTCTTCTGTTGTTGTTCTGTTGCGTTTCCTTCTTTCTCCTTTTCGTCTTAAGGGAACAGAGGACAGAGAGGATAAGAGAGTGAGGAATCAAGTGGAATAAACCGAATAAAGGTTAAAACAGAGACATTGAAACAACATAGAAAAAATACAAGAAAACGAAGATGACTTCAGAAAATTCAGACAGTGAAGAAGATGAATGAAGTGAGTGAAGAAGAAAATAAGGAAAGACAGAAATAAAAGAAAAAAAGAAAATAAAGAGATAACAACATAAACCAGCCTTCCTAAAAACAGGAAGGACTAGCAATTACTTATCCACAGAAAAAAAAGTAATTCGAACAAACTAACATAACAAAGCTTCAAAAAAATAAACACCCTAAAAAAAAGCGATTCTCCCAGAAGACTCCCAAAGCCCTTTCGAGAGACCCGGAGGAGCCGAAGGAGCCCAGAGAGAGACCCCGAGGCAGCGGGCGAGCGAGCGAGGGCAGCCAGCATGGTCCGAGCGCTCACACCCAACAGCCTGCTTCTTCGCCGAGCTGGTCCTGCTTTCCGCCCTCTGCTGCTCCTGCTCCTGCTCACGCCATGGGACCTCAGCCTCTTCGCCGCCGCTATTGGTGAGTTGCGAGGAAGGTGCTGCGAGTGTGTTGCGTATATATGTGTATATATATATATATATATATATATATATATATATATATATATATATATATATATATATATATATATATATATATATATATATATATATATATAGATATCAGAAGAGAGAGAGAGTGGTGTGGGTGTTGCGTGTGGTGTGTGTCTGGTGTTAATAGCGCTGTATGTATTTATTTGTCTATTTATGTGTTTATTTATATATGCGTTGTTGCATTCTATTTATTCATCTATTTAGTTATTTATCTATTTACGAATGCTATTCATATATTCGCTTTTCATTTACTTTCCTATTCTTCTCCTCTTACTTTTTCGTCTTCTTTTTCGGTTTTGAAGAGCCCTTGAGTTCAATGCCTCGTGTGTATTTGTCACGTTCTTATTATCCCCATTAATATCATAATTATCATGGTCTTATCGTGGTTTACTTCTTTTCTCTCTTGCTTTCGGTGATGTGGTGGCGCCGTGTGTGCTGTGTGTGCGGATTTCGTTGAGGAAGTTAATGTTGTGGGTCTGGGTTGGACTTTCCCGGCGTCGGAGAGCAGCGGAAGGCGTCGGGAATGGGAGAGGAATGCTGCTATCGGCGGTTTCTTTAGGGTCATCATTTGTGATTTTTTTTTTTTTGACTGTTTCTCCTTATTGTTGATTTTTTTTTCATTGTTATTTGTTAATTTAGTCATGTTTTTTATTTTCTTGTTAGGGTTATCATTGTAATGGTGATCAGGGTAATGACGATGATGATGATAGAATTATGATAATGACAATAATGGGAGAAAAATCCTACAATGCACAAACAGGACGTACTGTGCAGCATCTTCTCACACACACACACACACACACACACACACACACACACACATATACTCACACACACACACACACACACACACACACATACTCACACACACACACACACACACACACACACACACACACACACACACACACCTTCATTTGCATATTGATTTAGTTTTTTTTTTTTTTTTGTCACACAATCATCATCATTAAAGTTATTATTATTGTCATTATTAACATTAACATTATTATTTATTATATTACTATTAAGGTTATATTTCTAATTTCAATAGCACTATGACCTCTCCATTTTGTTTATCCTATCATTTAATGTCAAATGTTATCAGCTTCCTCTTCGTCAGTATTCTTTCTAATCTCTCTGTGATTCCCGTTATGAATTTTAGGAAAAAAATGCGAATCTTTGCATTCTGGTTTTGTTGTCATACAGAACATTCATATATTTTCTTATATGTATATGTCTTTGTCCATCTATATTTATATCTATAACTGATTATCTATCTTCTTATCTATCATCTGTTTGTCTATCTATCTATCAGTATATATATATATATATATATATATATATATATATATATATGTATGTATGTTTTGTATT
>NC_061845.1:21817042-21819542 GCF_019202785.1 Penaeus chinensis
AGAGGGAGAAATCCTAAGGAGAGAGAATAGAGAGGGATTTTTAATAAGAGGCAGTTAAAATGTTTATGATTCTTTCCAGAAGAAATAAACGTTTTATATGATGAGTGTGGGAAAAAGTTTATATATAAAGAATATGGACATAAATTTTCTTTCATACAATATATATATATATATATATATATATAAAACTCATGTGTTTTTGTTTGTTTGTTCATTTTTTTGTGTAATCTTGTGTATGTGGGCGTGTAAATTCTCAAAGGTGAAAACAATTACAATAACTTAGGAAATGAAGACATAAGTGGATAATGTTTATGAATGAATGTGAAATAACAATATTGATGCTGATAATAGCGATAACAGTAGTGATATGAATGGTGTTGATGATTATGTGATATTATTGATAATACTAATAATGATAGCAGTAATGACGATAATGATGGTGATGATAGTCATACTAATACCACCAATAAAGAGGATAATAATAATAATGACAATAACTATTACAATTATAATGATTTTGATAATGATTATAATAATAACAATGATGATAATGATAACAATAAAATGAACAATGATTATAATAACAATAAAATGGACAATCATAACAACAACAATAATCAGGATAATAATGGAAGAAATAATGATAATAATGAAAATAATAATCATAATAATGAGTAGTAGTAGTAGTAGTAACATTAACGACAGCAACAATTATGATGATAATGATAGCAATTATAATAAAAATAACAATAATCATTATGATAATATTAATAATGATATTAATAATTATAATGATGAGAATTATGATATAAGAAATAATAGTAAAAGTAGTAGTGACAATGGTAACAATAACAGTAATGATAGTAATGTTAATAATAATAATAGTAATAATAATAAAAATTATTATTATTATTATTATTATCATCATCATTATCATTATCATCATTACTATTTTTTTAAATATTATTATGATTATTAATGCTAATGATAATAATAATGATAAAAATGATAATTATAATAACAATATCAATAAGGATGATAATAAGAATACTAATGATAATAATAACAGTAAGAATGATGATCATAAGAAGAAATGGAAGAATCTAATAAACAAATAACTTGATAACAGATAAATAAGCTAGTGAATGGATTACTATCAACTATCAATAAATTCCTAAGTTTAATCCAGATAAAACCTAAACAAACAAACAACAAACAAAGCTCTTTAAGAAAATGTCCACCTCGTTCTTTCCGCTGAGGTCGAGGAGCAGCGAGTCGTAGGTGAAGGAGCAGGTGCGTATTAAGGTTAATCACGGATGAGGAGCAGATTGAATGCCTTTGTGGCTGGGGTCAAATACAGGCGGCGGGCCAGAGGCGAGCGTCTGTATCGGGGGAGTGTGTGTGTGTGGGGAGGGGAGTTATGGCGTGAAGGATCGGTCTGGGTGTTTGAGTGTGTTGGGTGGGGGGGGGGGGGGGGGCAGGTGCACATGTGTGTGGAGGGGTGGGGGATGTATCTGTGTGTGTGTGTGTGAGTGTGTGTGTGTGTCTGTGTGTGTGTCTGTGTGTGTGTGTGTGTGTGTCTGTGTGTCTCTGTGTGTGTGTATGTGCATTTCTGTGTACGAGCCCCTAAGCCTCCACCCATCACTCACCTCACACTCCCCGTCAACACTTTCCATCAGCCAGCCTCTCCCTACCTACTCCCTACCTTCCACGCGTCCTCTCCTCGCCCTCCCGCCCTCTCTCGCCCTCCCGCCCTCTTCTCGCCCTCTCCCCGCCCTCTCCTCGTCCTCTCCCCGCCCTCATCCTAAGCAGGGAAGTGTTGACAGTGACAGGCTCGACAAAGGAAGGCCATTAGCCTAATTATCTCCTCTTCATCTCCCCAGACCTTGGGTTCGGTCGACAAGTCAGGGTTAAAATGAAGTCGTTTAAAGTCTACGGTGATGCTGCGCTAGATTTCACTTACTCGTTTAGATAGAGTAAATAAGTTCTTAAACTCTGGATAGATTAAAGCCTCTGATGGAAACTTAGTGTATAATTAGATGTGAATATATTTTTTCTATGGACAATAAGTTTCTATTTTATATAAAGAATGCGAAGTTTTAAAAATAATATTTGTCGTTACGAATAATAAAAATATTTTAAACTTTTTTAAGCAGCGTTGTCAATGACTCATGCATAATAGGTCCCTTACTTAATTAAATAGTGCCTTCATATTTTACCCGTGTACATTGACATAAAAAAATGTAACGAGAGGGAAAAAAACAATCGAAACCTAAAATAGAAAGAAGAATCCCTCCCCCCCATCTTTTCCTTTATCCCCAGCAGCCACCTGCCTCTCCCCCCCCCCCCTCCCCTCCTTACACGTCCTTTCTCTCTTCCTGTCTCCTTCTGAGGCAGTAAGCTGAGAGTCAACATTACTCAGTGTTCGTGTTCACAAATCAGTGTAGAGTCACGTTACAACAGAAGCGCCCAGCCACTAAAAGGTTCTCTCTCTCACTCA
>NC_061845.1:21823827-21828710 GCF_019202785.1 Penaeus chinensis
GAGTGAGTGAGTGAGTGAGTGAGTGAGAGAGAGAGAGAGAGAGAGAGAGAGAGAGAGAGAGAGAGAGAGAGAGAGAGAGGAGAGAGAGAGGGGGGGGGGGGGGGGGAGGAGAGAGAGAGAGAGAGAGAGAGAGATCAGTTTTATTTTCACAATCAGCAATTTCACTTTCCCTCAAACCCTTTTCTGGCTCCCCTCAACCCCCTGCCCCGCCCTCTTCCATTTCCCTTTCCGTATCATATTCCCTTAGAGAAAAGAGAAGATGAGGGGAGAAAGGGTGAATGGAAAAGAGAAAACGAAGAACAAGAAATGGGTGCATAAGAAGAGGAGAGAAAAGTGACAAAAGTAGAGAAGATGGGAATAAGGAGAGGGGAGATGGGGAAATAAAACAGAAGGGAAAGAAGAGAAGAGAAAGATAATGGAAATAGACAGAAGGCAACAAAAAGAGAGAGGCGGGGAGAACGAAGGAGGGGACAAGAGGGGGAAAAAAGAGGGGAGAGGGGGAGAAGAAGAAGCAGAAGAGGGGAGTTAAGGGAGGGGAGGAGAAGTAAGTCATGTAACTGCGGCTTCAAGTCACATTAATGAAGAAGGATCGGGAAATAATGGCCGATCGCGGACTGAATCTTGGATTTCGGAGACGCGCCAGACCGCACCAATTATCTCGCCCCTGGGGATCCGGAGGAGGCGGGGGGGAGGGCGGGGGGGGGGGTGGAGAGGGTGGATGTGGGTGGAGTGAGGTGGTGGATGGGCGAGGGAGGGGGTGGAGTGAGGTGGGTGGAGGGGCGAGGGAGGAGGTGGAGTGAGGTGGTGGAAGGGCGAGGAGAGGGATGGAAGGCGAGGGAGGGGTGGAGTGAGGTGGGTGGAAGGGCGAGGGAGGGGGTGGAGTGAGGTGGGTGGAAGGGCGAGGGAGAGGGGTGGAAGGCGAGGGAGGGGGTGGAGTGAGGTGGGTGGAAGGGCGAGGGAGGGGGGTGGAGTGAGGTGGGCGGAAGGGCGAGGGAGGAGGTGGAATGAGGTGGGTGGAAGGCGAAGGAGGGGGTGGGTGAGCGTGGGAAAAGAAGGGAATAGGGTGGGGTGGGTGGGGACGGGTGGAAGGAGGAGGAAGGGAGCGGATGGGGTGGGTGGGACGGAAGGAAGGAAGGGAGCGTGGTGGTGTAAAATAGGGTGGAAGGGCAGAGAGAGGATGAGGATGGGGAGTGGAGAGGGTGGTGGGGGACGGAGAAGGTGGAGGACGGCTGGGGGTGGCGGGGAGGAGGGTGGATAGGAAGGGCGTGGGGGAGGGAAGGGAGGGCGTGGGGGAGGGAAGTTAAGACGAGGGAGAGGGAAGAGAGGGCGTGGGGGAGGGAAGGGAGGGCGTGGGGGAGGGGAGGGAGGGCGTGGGGGAGGGAAGGGAGGGCGTGGGGGAGGGGAGGGAGGGCGTGGGGGAGGGAAGGGAGGGCGTGGGGGAGGGGAGGGAGGGCGTGGGGGAGGGAAGGGAGGGCGTGGGGGAGTGGAGGGAGGGCGTGGGGGAGGGAAGGGAGGGCGTGGGGAGGGAAGGTAAGACGAGGGAGAGGGAAGGGAGTACGTGGGGGAGGGAAGGGAGGGCGTGGGGGAGGGAAGGGAGGGCGTGGGGGAGGGGAGGGAGGGCGTGGGGGAGGGAAGGGAGGGCGTGGGGGAGGGGAGGGAGGGCGTGGGGGAGGGAAGGGGGGGCGTGGGGGGAGGAGGAGGAGGGCGTGGGGGGGAAGGGAGGCGAGGGGGCGGGAAGGGGGGTGGGGAGGAAGGGAGGGCGTGGGGGAGGGGAGGGAGGGCGTGGGGGAGGGAAGGGAGGGCGTGGGGGAGGGAAGGGAGCGCGTGGGGGAGGGGAGGGAGGGCGTGGGGCATGGAAGGTAAGACGAGGGAGAGGGAAGGGAGTACGTGGGGAGGGAAGGGAGGGCGTGGGGGAGGGGGAAGGAGAAGCGACAAGAGGTTGCGGGAGAAAGAGATTTATGAAGGGAACAGCTGTAAGGGAGACACCCAAGGGAAGGGTTTAGCCTATTTATCATTATTGTTACAGTAATATCATTAGAGATGAGCGTACAGGATGAATTATTGCCACCATTATAGTTGTTATTATTATCGTATTGGTTGTTATAAACATTGTTAATATTATTATCATCATTATTATTATCATTATTGCAGTAGCATCCCTATCAGTATCACTGTTACCCATATTTTCATTATTTTTATTATTATTATTATTGTTATTATTATTATCATTATCATTATAATTATAATTTTAATCTAATTTTTAAGATAATTATTTTTGTCATCATTATTATTATTATTGTCATAATCCTTATTACTATTATTGCCATTCTCAGTCATCATTATTATTATTATTGTTATCGTTATCATCATCATCCTCATCCTCATCATTAGAATACAATAATCATCACTGCCATCATTGTTATCATTATCTTTCCAGCTAATATCATAATCTAATCAATTTATGTCTAATATCACAAAGTACACTTGGTCTTACAAATATCATTATCCTTTTTATCATTATTTACCAATATAAGTTGAACTTCATTCTTATTCCTTTCACTTACACCGTCATTAGTGTTTGTTTGTGGCTTTTCCGAAGAACTTATTTTTCTCCCGCGCCATCTATCACTCGTGACGTCAAAGGTACCAGACATTTTTCAGGAAATATTGTTGGAATTCTCCAGCACAGACTGATGGATTTCGCATTAAAGAAAGAGTTATTTTTATTTTATTTTTTTGTATTTTTCATTATTTCGATTTGTTATTGATTTTCTGAAAATCTTATTATGTTTTTGTTTATTGGCTTCATCCTTTTTTCATAGGGATTAAAATCTACGTGTCTTTTTCCTATTTCATTATTGGGCATATCATTTATACGTTGTATCTTGTTTTCAATTCTCTTTTTATTCTCCGCCTCCATCATTCTTATTTTTCCACATTTCTTCATCCTTCTTCCCTCCATCTTTCCTTCTCCTCCCTCCCTCTTCCCATTTCGTCTTCCTCCCCGTCCCCTCCACCTCTTCTTCGTCTTCCTCTCTCATCCCAATTTATCGCACCATATCTGATCCGCCAGCCTCATCACATACACTATACTGATTCCTTCTATGTTGTTATTAAGGGTGAATTGAGGGCATAGAGGGGGGGGGGGAAGAGAGGGGGGAGGGAGTAGAGACGAGTAGGGTCACGTAATACAACGTTATAAGGACATTATCTTCTTCCTTACGACTGTTTCCCGTTCGCGGGGGGAGGGGGGGGGGTTATAACCAGGCACTTCTCTCTTGGTTTCTGTCTCGCTGTCTCTTTCTCTGTCTGTATATTTGGCTGTCTGTTTGTATCTTTCTCTCTCTTTACACACACAGACACACACACACACACACACACACACACACACACACACACGCATACACACATACACATACTTACATACATACATACATACATACATACATACATACATAGATGTATGTATGTACGTGTATGTGTATATGTGCGTACGCATGTGTGTATGTGTGTACAGATATATTTCCAGCCCCCTCTCTATTTATCTTATCCCCCCCCCCCCCCCAACCCCAAATCCTTTCCCAGATCCCGCTCATGATCCTACACGACGCCGCATTATGTCGTAGGCCTATCAACGCCTCCAGGCTTGGGCGGAGGGGCGTTTCAGGTTGTGGTTGGGATTGCAACGAAGGGGGGGGGATGGGGGGTAGGGAGGGAGGGGGGGTGTGGAAGGAAGAGGGTAGGGGAGATAAGTGAGGGAGTGAAAGAGAGAGAGAGAAGGAGAAAGAGAGCAGGGAGAGAATAAGGAAAATAATGTGGTGGGGAGTTATGGAGGGAGGAAGGGAGGGAGGGAGGGAGGGAGCGGGAGATCTTGAACGTATGTGTGACTGTCGGGTTTATTTGTCCGTGTCTGGCTGTTTGTCTGCCCCTTTACTGGTCTGTGTCTGTGCTGTTTTGTTAGCCACTTGCAACTCGGTTAAATTCTCTTGCAGCGCAAGTTCAGATGGGTAGGTGAATAAATAGACTGACAGATAAATGTATTTGTTAGTATTATAATCATCATCGCCATCATTATCACTATTATCATAATTAGTATTATTATGATTGTTTTATATAATTGTCAGTGTCATCAATTTTATTATTGAAATAATCCTTTTCATTACTGATATTGGTGATACTGTTATCAGTGGAACAACAACCAAGCAATGCAAAACCCAAAACGAAAGCAAAGAATAACCAAGAGGCTCGCATAATCCAGCTTTCGAAAGAAATACTTATACGTTACAACTTTTTCCTTTTCGAGTACGCGCGCCCCTTGCTCGGCGTTGCCCTCTAGCTGAACCCTAAAGTTGAACCTACAGAATGAAACAAAATACCAAACACTGATGTGAACCGATAGAGTGAGAGAGCGCCGAGGGAGTAAAACAGCTGATAAGAACTCGATAAGTTTTGAATTCAGAGATGATGATGATACTACGAGGCGTCGCAACATCCTTGCTTCCGCCTTTGAACTGCCGGGAAAAAAGGCGGGAAATGGCCGCTTCAAGTTCGCTAAAGAACGCGCTGCCTCGCTCTTTATCGACGAGAGAGCATCATTATTGCCATTCCTGATTGGCAGAGTTGCGCCATTCCGACAAAGAAAAGGAATGAAAAAGCGCAGAGTCAGAAAAAATAACAATACTAATAGACCCGTCTCACTCTCGCGCGCTTCCCTGAATCTAGCGAGTTGCGCTTGATAAAATTATAATCCAGTCGGACTCTGGCAACACCGAACCCGCCCGGGCTCCGACCAATGAACCAATTCACATGCATCTAATCAAAGCAATATGCGATTTTAATCAATTCCATCGTAGGAAAAAACGCGGGGAAACCCGTGCAGCCCT
>NC_061845.1:21840875-21849659 GCF_019202785.1 Penaeus chinensis
CTCCCCCCCCCCCCGGCCTCCCCTCCTCCCCCCTTCCCCTCCACAGTATATCGTCAGATGATCCAGAGTTTAAACATTTTTTCCCAAAAGATATTTCTCTCGCTTTTTGCCGGTATTCTTTTTATCAGCTTTATTAATTAGTTCAATATGTCTTCATCCTTTAATCATGTAATGAAGCAATTGAGGCAGGAAGAGGGGGAGGGGCGAGAGGGGGGAAGTTGATTACTCCCCTCCCTTCCCCTCTAAGCCCTTTCTCTTTCCTTTTCTTTTTTTCTTTTTTTGGCGTGACTCTTTCTTCAATGTTTTCTTTGCACATTTTTTTTCCTCTTTTTCTTTTTCCTTTCTTTTTTGTGCATTTTCCTTCTTCCCTTACTTCTTGCTCTCGGACCAATCAAGGCGTTTGTTCCTCGGCGCGTTCCGAGAATCCTTTCCCGGGGCAGGCCGAGCCGGGGACCTCTGCCGGGAAGCCCAAAGCCGGGGACCTCTGCCGGGAAGCCCAAAGCCGGGAGCCGGGACCGGGAAGCCCAAAGCCGGGAGCCGGGACCGGGCGAAACAGGTTACTGCGAACTGCAAGGAATAACTGGGTGTGCAGCACCGGGACCACCGCCGATTTCAAAGAAGCATAGAAAACCACGATCCAAAGAATCAGCATGACCATATACAAACATAAGATCAGCTGAGAGAGAATACTTGATAGATATATGATAGACGAACTTCATTATTCAGACTAAATTCCCGTGTGCGTTCGCGTGTCTTTTCTTTTTCTCCCAACGATTGCTTATTTACTTTCTTTCTGTTACGTAACTATTCATTTTGTATTTACTCTTTCATTCATTTATTCTTTCATCTATCTATTCATCAAATTATACATCAGTTTATTTGTCTATTTTTACCTATTTACTTATGTTTAAGTATATAGATTTGTGTTTCTTTCTTTATTTCTCAGTATTCCTTATACCCTTATTCCTCTGTTTCGTTAGTGGTTTGATTATTAATTTACTTCTTATTTACCTCTACATTAATTGATCAATTTATCTATGTACTACAAATTCTTCCCTCCCTATCGACTTTTTTTTTTTCTTTCTCGCAGTCTCTTCTTATAATCAAAACTCCCTTATTCATCCCACCCCTCCCCACCTCCCCTCCCTCCCACCCTCCCCCGCACCCACGAAGATTAGGTGAGTGACGTCATCAGCACGTGCGTCGCTGCGGCACGAGCGGATGTCGCTGAGCTGTGAGGCGCGGCCGGTTTGTGGTTATTTTTTATGTATGTATTCGTGTGCAACTTTGTGGAAATAGTTTGGGGTGTATGGCTATTATTACTCTTTTAATTAAAAAGAGAGAACAAATATATCTTCTCTCTATTCACACACACACACACACACACACACACACACACACACACACACACATACACACACACACACACACACACACACACACACACACACACACACAAGTATGTATGTTTACATGTATATCTCCATATACATACGTGTATCCGTATGTATTCATACCAACACGCACTCATGTCCAGACCGAGCGCAAACAGACCCAATTCGGCGACTCGTGAGTTCAGAAAATAATCTTGGGACGAGTTTCAGTGCACTTGATAAACAGAGGGAGATTTAGTGTCGTCGAAGGAGAAGCTGATTATGGCTGATGTACGAAGCGATTTGTAAAAAGAGATAGATAGAAGGAGAGAAGAGAGGTGGGAAGAGGGAAGGTAGGGAAGGAAGGATAGGAGGAGGGAGAGAGGTGAAGGGAAGGAGAGAGGTAAAGATAGTGATGAATAGATAGACAGGCAGATAGAGAGAAGGATAGATAGATGATAGATAGATAAAGAGAGAGAGAAATGGTAGGCAGATGCATTGGAACAAACACAAACAAAAAAAATAATAAAGAGAAAAAAAGAAAGAAAGAAGAGAGGGATGATGGCGAGGGATAAATTGGTAGACCGATGCGCAGAGAGATATAGAGATCAAAAGAGAGTGGAAAATCCTCAACAATATCGCGAAATTTATCAATTACTCCACACATATCCGGCTCAATATACAAACTCTATGGGAATCCATCTCCCCATTTCAATAATTGCATTTGATTCGATATATAAAGCGACCTTCCCCTCGCCTCTCCCCTACCCCCTCTCCCTCCCAGTCTTCCCTCCCCAACCCCCTCTTCCCTCCATTTAAGCCTCCATTCTCTTCTTCTATTCCTTTCTCCTCTCTTCCCTTCCTCCCTTCTTCCCTCTTTTCATGCTTTTTCTTCCTTTTCCCCCTCCCTCCCCCTTTTCCTTTTTGTTCTTCTAACCTTCCTTCTCTTTCTTTTTCTTCCTTCCCTCTTCTTCCTCTCCATCTTCTCCTTTTCTCTTCCCTTCTTCTTCTTCCTTCCATCTCTTCCCTTTCTCCCTTCCCTCTTCTACCCTCCTCTCAATCCTTCTTGTCCCATCTTCCCTCAAACTCCATCTCCCTCCACCCTTCTTTCATACCTCCCTACCCTCCCTCCCTTCCTCCCTTACCCACTCCCCTTCCCTCTCCCCTTCCTCCTTACCTCAACTCCCCCTCCCTCTCCCCTCCTCTCAATCCTTCTTGTCCCATCTTCCCTCAAATTCCCCCTCCCTCTCCCCTTCCTCCTTACCCCCCCTCCCCCTCCCTCTCCCCTTCCTCCTTCCCCCGCCCTCCCCCTCCCTCTCCCCTTCCTCCTTACGCCAATTCCCCCTCCTCCCCCCCCCCGCCCCTTTACAGAGCGGCCCATCTAATCAGGCCCTCCTTTTCAGCAGAGCCCCATAAGCGCGGGGATCTGAGCATTCATTCCGCCGGCCTATACCCCGCGTCCGTATGGCGAGGCAGACAGGAAGGCGAGATAAGGGAGAGGAGAGTTTATTGTGCTAAATACAGAAAAAAAAGGGGTTTGGATAGAACTGAATATCTGCACAAAGGAAGAGTTAGGTGAATTATTTATGATTGTATGCGCTATTTACTTCTCGTCTTTGGGATAATTATTATTTTTCTTTCATAGCTTTTTTTCTGTGGGGAGATACGAGGGAGCTTGAAAGAACAAAAACATATTTTAGATAAGGGTTACGAGACGGAGGATCAGACAGAGAAGGGAAATGCCATTGCTAACCTAAATCGTTAACATACTATAATTGTCATAATCATCAATAGTAATGATAATCGCATGTCTACGTCTACACTGAATTCATTAATACAACGCAAAGGAACATCTGAAAAATAAAAATTTAGAATACTTCATGTTTTTTTTCTCGTGATTTCGTTAATTCAGACATTGTAAGAAAAATATCAAATGGATGCACTTTTTTGATTGCCCGATAAACTTCATTTGCTTATCCCGTTTCCTTGCCCTTCCCTTCTTCCCTCTATCCCTATCTCTTTCCCTCCGCCCTCTATCTTCTCCTTTTCCCCTTACTTCCTGTACCTATGCTCTCGTCTCTTCTTCCCCTCTTCCTTCATCTACACAGCTCCTTCTCTTCCCCTTCTCTCCTCTCTCCCCCATTCTCTCTATCTATTTATCTATCTATCCCCCTTTCTTTCTCTAACACTCCCTCCTCCCTTATCCCCCTCGTGATCCCTGATAATGGTAATCCGGCGCTCCCTCTCCCCCTCCCCTCCCCTCCCTCTCTCCTCCCCCCTCCTTTTTTTCGCTAATTATTATTATTGTCAGTCTTTGGGTTTGATGTTGTAGTCCTTTTGCTCTCTTTCGTCTTCTCTTGTTTTTTGTTTTTTTCAGTTTCTCTTTCTGTTTATCTAAAAACGCTTCTCTTCTCTCTCTCTCTCTCTCTCTCTCTCTCTCTCTCTCTCTCTCTCTCTCTCTCTCTCTCTCTCTCTCTCTCTCTCTCTCTCTCTCTCTCTCTCTCTCTCTCTCTCTCTCTCTCTCTCTCTCTCTTTCTCTTCATTTGTATCTTTCTCTCCTTCTCTCTCTTTCTCCCTCTCTCTCTCTCTCTCTCTCTCTTTCCATTCTATCTCCGGACCGCTCCATTCCCCTCTCCGACCGCGCTCACAGATATAAAGTTACTAATTAATAAGGTTGTATAATACACCTGGTTTTCCTTCGCGGATCAGGTAGTGGGGTGGGGGGGGGGGGCAAGGAAGCCGAAGACAGGGAGGGCGAAGAAGACCGAAGGGAGAGGGAAATGTGAAGTAGAGAGAGGGTACTGTGTTTGTGCGTGCGTGTGCGTGTGTGTGTGTGTGCGTGTGTGTGTGTGTGTGCGTGTGTGTGTGTGTGCGTGTGTGTGTGTGTGCGTGTGTGTGTGTGTGCGTGTGTGTGTGTGTGCGTGTGTGTGTGTGTGTGTGCGTGCGTGTGTGTGTGTGTGCGTGTGTGTGTGTGTGTGTATTGTGTGTGTTGTGTGTGTGTTGCGTGTATGTGTGTGCGTGTGTGGCGTATGTGGTGTGTGCGTGTGTGTGTGTGCCTGTGTGTGAAGAAAAAATATACGCAAAAGATACAGAGAAAAATACAGTGCCAAATAAGGAGATCATAATATAGAAGAAAACGATTGCTAATACGACTGAACAAGAAAAATAAATCTATTACATCGCTTCAGTTTGACTTTAATCTAATACTGTTGATTTGATAAAGTTAATATGTTCATTCTAATTTCATTTAGGATAAATTACGTTGATTTTAGTCTTGAGTAAACCTCGCAGAATATTGAGGATTTAGTATGTATATCATACTCTCAGGAGCGTGGTAAAAATTATGCGTTACTGTGTACGATTATATATTCGTGCTATATTTCTCATTCTTATTCATTTAAGGGTACTTCAGTTGCCGGGCTGAACTTTATTAATATTTTAATTGCCTTTCAAGCTCTAGGGTCATATTGCATTGTTCATTCTGCATTTGATATCTATGTAACGCGCGCGGATACACTTAAACACACACACTCAGACACACACACGCACGCACGCACACATAAACGCACAAACACACACACGCACGTACACACACACGCACACATGTGTACACCCTTCCACCTGGCCAGAAGTTCGTCCTAACTTTACCTGTCTAATGTGTATTCATTATTCATTTAATTAGCATCCTGGCGTCACCGCAGGCAGTCCGCAACGTAAGCTCAGGAGAAACAAGAAAGAAAAAAAGCGAGAAAGAGAGAGAGATAGAGAGGGAGAGAAAGAGGAAGAAAAAAATATATTTATTCTTCCTCAGATTTTCATCTTTGGCCCCAAGGCAGACTTTAATAATATTATACATTATGCACCGACCACAACCATCGCTGTGAAACCCGGAAATACTCACATTTCCCGGAACGCAACCCGGATTTAAGTCGCGGGTCCGGGAGGCTGTGTATAAGGATAAGTTATGTCAGGGTTGGGAAGTCGAGATTTTTTGCGTGTTTAGTCCTTTAAAAAAAGATGCTGTTTGTTATGTTTTCCTTTACTTTATTGTTGCTGTTGTTATTGAATATTGCTTTTGAACATTATTATTGTTTTCATTACTGTGGCGATTACTACTACTACCACTACTCTTACTATCATAGTTTTATTGGCAATGCTAGTAAGGATAATGGTGATATGATGATAATGATAAGGATAATGATAATTACAATGATGTTAATAACAATATTATTATTATTATTAATGTTGATATTATTGTTATTATTATTGTCATTAGGAGAAGTAATCGTACTACTAATATCATTATTATTATTATTCATATCATTATCATTATCATTATCATCATCCCCATCATCATTATCATTATCATTTTTATTATTATAGCTTATTTACTATTATTACTACTCCTACTGCTACTACTGCTATCACTGTTATCATCATTATCATCATCATTAATATTACCATCATTATCGATAAATACCATTATCATTATTTTCGTTTTTACCATAATCATTGTCGACATCACCTATTTCTAGTCCCTTTATTGTCATTATCATTAAAATCACTTCTATTATTACTGCTATATTATTGATATTATCATTATAGATACCATTATGATCGTTACAAGTCTCATAACGCTATATTTCGTTCACAGGTAAGAATTCGGAATCTTCTTTTCAATTTCTCAAACGTCATGTCCGTTGAATTGGCTGTTCACTGGTAAGTAAATGCACAATAGGAGTATTTTTCATTATTATCATAATCTTCGTAAATGTGAATCTGCTGAACGTGGTGATAGTAACAACAAAACCGACGCTATCATCACTAGCATTATCATAATTACAAACATTACTATTATTTTCATACTTGGCAATTTTTTGTTGTGAATCAAAAGCATTTTAATATTTTGTTTACATACACTATTCTCTGTGTCTTCTTTTACTAGACATTTAGCAGTAGCCTATGGAACGAATCGTTTAATATTCGGATAATAAGCTTTAATGGAAAAAAAAAACTATACGATTATGTCTACTATTTTGTCTGTATCGGTTCGTACTTGGTATATCTCCTCATATCCATTAATGTACATTTCTGTTCGTTTCTTACGTATCTTGTTTGTCGGTTAGTGTTTTTATCTGTTAGTTTCAGGTCTGGTTTCTATTTCTCCAATTCCTTTTCTTGCTCCTTCTTCTTATTTATTGTCCTTGTTACGGCCATGCACTGTGGACCGTAACTGCCGGCGCCAGTATCCTCCGCCGGCTCCATTAGCGTCAAACAGGTTAATTCTGAATATGAGCTTCGACTTAAATCTCGACTGATGCTGATGAGATGCAAGATTATGCAAGATTTCTTGTTTTTCTTCGGATTAACTTTTTTCCGGATCTTGATTCTGAATTTTCGTTTGATTTTTTTGTCTCTTTTATTTTCTTGTATTTTTCGTTTTGAAGCTCGACGTTTCTCTTTCGGTTCTTGTATATTACAGCACTACTTTCTTCAGTTGTTGATTACCGTGCATTATCGTGTATCTCTTTTTCAACCCTCATACGTCTATCTTCCCATGAATATATATATATATATATATATATATATATATATATATATATATATATAAAATTATCTCTCTCTCTCTTTACACATACACACGCACATACACACACTCACACACACACACACACACACACACACACACACACACACACACACACACACACACACACACACACACACACACACACACACACACACACACACACACACACACACACACACACACACATATATATATGTGTGTATATATATAAGTATATATATATATATATATATATATATATATATGTATGTATGTATGCATGTAAGTATGTATGTATCCATCTATAGATCTACTTGCAAACATATACATATTCACATATCCATATTCGTGTATGCGTGTGCGCTTATGTGCGTACATATGAGACTATTTAACTCCTTTTGACTCTAATTCCCACTCTTTATGCATACACATATGTAACTGTCCGCCTGTTTGACTATTACATGAAATTAGCCATCCATCTCCCCCTCCCCCCCCAGGCTCATAAATCCCTCTCCCCCTCTCACCCCCCCCCCTCCTCCTGCCCCTCCCTCACTCTCTCATTGCAATAAACAACAGAGGCAAATATCAACAATGGGGCCAGGGGAGGGAGGGGGAGGATAGAGAGGGATGGGGAGGAAGTGTTAGACGAGCATCCCCCTCATAATGCCCCCCCCCCCTTCCTCTGCTCCTCGATCCTTTATTCTGGTTAATATTTTCCGGTTTCTTTGAAAATGAAATGTCTGATTTCTTGTCTGTCTGCCTGTTTGTCTTTCCTTATCTCTGTCTTTCTTCGTATTGATCTTTCTCCCTTCTTTATTTTCCCTTTTCTCCCCTACCGCCGTTCCTCGCCTCTCCCTCTCTCCACCTTCTTTTTTCTCTTCCCTCCCTCCGTCATTTATCGTCCTTCTTTTTCTCCCTTTCCCCTCTTCCCTCCTTTCA
Organism: Penaeus chinensis; assembly: GCF_019202785.1. NCBI lineage: Eukaryota > Metazoa > Arthropoda > Malacostraca > Decapoda > Penaeidae > Penaeus > Penaeus chinensis. The sequence continues at coordinate 21,848,757 of NC_061845.1, forward strand.
CCCATTTCTCTCTCTCATTTAATCCACCCATCCTTTTCTCTACTTTTCGTTTCATCTTATCTCCCTATTATTATCACTCCGCTTAGCCTTCGTCCATCCTCCATCATGTCTATCTTAGGCTTGAAATAGACAGAATTCTGACACTTGCATTTCCTCCCCATGTATCTCTCTTCTCCCTTTTCGCCCCCGTCCTCTCTTGCCTTTCTCCTTGTCTTCGCAACCGCCCAGGCTCAGTTATCTCCCCTTTTGACGCCCCCCCCCCCCCCCCGTGCTCTTCTCCTTCCATCCTTCTCGACGCTCCCTCTCGACGCCCCCCCCCCCCCCCCCCCCCGTGCTCTTCTCCTTCCATCCTTCTCGACGCTCCCTCTCGGACGCCCCCCCCCCCCCCCCCGTGCTCTTCTCCTTCCATCCTTCTCGACGCTCCCTCTCGGACGCCCCCCCCCCCCCCGTGCTCTTCTCCTTCCATCCTTCTCGACGCTCCCTCTCGGACGCCCCCCCCCCCCCCCGTGCTCTTCTCCTTCCATCCTTCTCGACGCTCCCTCTCGGACGCCCCCCCCCCCCCCCCCGTGCTCTTCTCCTTCCATCCTTCTCGACGCTCCTCTCGGACGCCCCCCCCCCCCCCCTTGCTCTTCTCCTTCCATCATTCTCGACACTCCCTCTCGGACGCGCCCCCCCCCCTGCTCTTCTCCTTCCATCCCTCTCGGACGCCCCCCCCCCCCCTGCTCTTCTTCCATCCCTCTCGGACGCCCACCTCCCCCCCCTCCCCGCCCGCCGGTCCTGGGCCTCGTGCCCCCCTCTCGTTTCTCATTCCGGTCCTTTTCTTCTCTCTCTCTCTATATATATATATATTTTTATGCATATATTCATATTCATATACATCTATACATATACATACATGGGTGT
>NC_061845.1:21849759-21858208 GCF_019202785.1 Penaeus chinensis
AGACAAGGAAGAAGCAGATAACCCGTTGGGAGATAATAAAGGGGGGGGGGGGGGGTCAGCGTTGGTTCATTTGGTGAGTTTAAGTTTTATCAGTATAAAACCAGTAATTGAATTTACTGTAGGTAGTTTTTTAAGAAACGATTAAAAAAAAATGGAGGCCGATATCGAGAAAGCCGAAAAAAATAAAAATAAAATGAAGAAAACGAGAAAACAAAAATGACAGAATTAGGAGTAGAACAAGAATACAATATATATAGAGAAAGAGACAGACAGACAGACAGATAGATAGATAGATAGATAGATAGATAGATAGATAGATAGATAGATAGACAGACAGATAAATAGATAGATGAAACGAAGAGATATTAAGATGGGGATAAAAACTACGTTTCTTAACTATTGAATATTTTATAAAGAGAAACAAAGAGAAATTAATCTAGTTGTTTATACATTCCATTCAATTAAGCCCAAAAAATAATAAAAATCAAACCTTATCTAACATTTCACAAATATCTCTTATAAACGCAAATAAAACCCGGTTTTATTTAATCACTTAACGCTTACCTCGATATTTGCATCTGGAGTAAACAGGGCTAAATATGATAGTGATTTTGAATGGGCCATTAAGGGTAATTAAAGCGCTTATATCACTTTACATAATTAGGATTATTAGAATGCTGTCGTGTTGATTATTCTCTGTGGCATATATACGTTTTTTATTTTATTCGTTTCATTGAATTTGTCTTTTCTTTCTCCATTTTCAGCTTATTTGTTTCTTATCCACTTCACTCTTGTATTTCTGTATTTTCAGCATTCATTATTTCTGAGAAATCATTTAATATGTGTTCACCTTTTTCCTTTTAACCTTTTAGATATTCTTTTCTCTTTTCTGGCTTGTCTTTTGTTACAGTTAGAAAAAGTCCTGTTTCCTCCTCCTCTTTTTCCTTTCCATAAATCGGCTTTTTTCATCTTCCTCATGCTAACTCGTCCCCATTCGAGTTCCTGTCTGTCCCTCCTGTTTCCTCACTTGTCTTCACTCTCTCACACTCCTCTCCCTAACCCACTTCTCACCTTCCTTTCATTGCTCCCCACTTCTCTCTCCCCCCCCCCCCTTTCCCTAATTCCTACACACCCCCTCCCCTCGCTCGCCTTCATACACTGCCCTACTTCCCCGTCCTCTCTCCTCACTCCCCCATGCCTCCCCCTCTTCACGTCCCCTTTGCAGCTCCCCACGCCACACCTCACTCCCCTGCTCCTCCTCCCTCCCCACCTCTCCTTCCTCTCCCCATCCCCCTTTCCGTCTGCTCCCACTCTTCAGCCTCCCATGAGTATATGCACATTTCAAGCTTGCAATTAGCAACTTGGCGAAGATTAATTAAAATACCTTTGCAATTATTCCTATTATCAGCGTATAGACGCTTGCTTGACAGGGGTTGCGAAGATTCTTGGGGTATGCGCTCTTTGCTTCTCTCTCTCTCTCTCTCTCTCTCTCTCTCTCTCTCTCTCTCTCTCTCTCTCTCTCTCTCTCTCTCTCTCTCTCTCTCTCTCTCTCTCTCTCTCTCTCTCTCTCTCTCTCTCTCTCTCTATCTATCTATCTCTCTCTCTCTCTCTCTCTCTCTCTCTCTCTCTCTCTCTCTCTCGCTCGCTCGCCCTTTCTCTTTATCTCTTTCTTTCTCATTCGAGGAAAAACACACACCATAGGAAAATGGGAAATGTAATGAGAATCGTAACAGAAGCAAAGACAGAAACACACAAAGGGGAAAAGAAAACCGTAAGCAGCAACAAAATAAACACTTATGGATACAGGAATAAACACTTAAGCAACAACAGAAAGGGAACACTTAGGGAAACCTGTGACGGCCATCTTGCTTAGGCCTAGAGGCTAAGTAGAGCTTTATTGCTGTTATTATTGTGTAAACCGCAACAATAACACGACGTGGGAGCCTTCATATTAAAACGGGGGGCGGGTAGGGGGGAGGGGGAGGGGGATATTAATTGGAGGGAAGAAATGAAAAATCCTTTTGGCATAGAGGAGTATGGAGAAGCTAAAAAAAAAGAAAGAAAAATGTTGGTGACAAGTGGGTCTCGTATACACACTTGCCCTCGGCCGGTGCGTTTGTTTTTTGAAGGGGGTGGGCCGGGTATTGTCTGATATTATGCTCTCTTTCTCCCTTTATGGCTGTCTGTCTGTGGCTTTCTGTCAATCTGTCTCTTTGTCAATCTGTCTATCTGTCTGTCTTTCTGTCTCTCTGTCTACCTCTCTGTCAATCTGTCTGTCTGTCCGTCTTTCTGTCTCTCTGTCTGCCTGTCTATCTCTCTGTCAATCTGTATGTCTGGCCGTCTTTCTGTTTCTCTAACTGTCTGTCTGCCTTTCTGTCTATCTAACTGTCTGTCTGCCTTTCTGTCTATCTGTCTGTCTGTCTGTCTGCCTTTCTCTCTCTCTCTCCATCCACCCCCCCTCCCCCCTTTCTCCTTCTATCTTTTTCTTGCGCCGTTTTCCTCTTCCCCTCCACCCCCCCCCCCCCCCCGTGCCACCATCTGGCCTCCAAGTGCGTGCGTAAGCATTTGTTCTTCCAATCATCTTTCTGTTTTTTCTTCTCTCTGTTTCTATCATCTCTGAGTATGACCCCCCCCCCCCCTCCCTCCTACACTAGATAACACTTTTGCTTTCCTTTCGTAATGTCGATATTGCGTGTGATCTTCAAGACTCTTTTTCCTCCTTCCTTTCTTTTTCCCCCTTTCTTCCCTCTATCTCTTGTCTCCTCCCCCTTTTCTTGATATTTCCTTACTCCTCCCTGTGTTTGTTTGTCCTGTTATCGCAGTTCTTTAAATTTGTTTTCATCTCTCCACCTATATCCTCTTTCTATCTCCCTATCCCTCTGTTTTGTTCTCTTTTTCGGTCTCTTCCTCCCTTCCCCTTTGTTTGACCTAATTCTTTTTGCTTTCGTTTTTTTTCACTTTAATCTCCTCATTATTTCTCTTTCGTTCTCACCTCATTACCAGTCCCTCCCCTGCCCCCCCTAACCTGCCTGGCATATTTTTTCTTTCTTTCTTTCATATTTTTTTTCGTCTCATTTTTATGTTCGTTATCATCGTTGTTGTGTTTATTTTTGTTTTAGTTTTGCTTGAATATTTGTATTTTTTCCAAGGTGAATCTATTTTTCCTTTTTGGATACTGTTTCCTGTGAATTTACATAGCGAAAAAGTTTTGACTGTAAACTTTTTTCTGTTTGTTTTTATAAAGTTCCCTTCTTGCTCTGCTTTTATCCTCATCCTTTTCTTTCTCATATCGTTCTACCTGTTCCTTCTCCTCCTACCTCTTCTTTACCGTCTCATTCTTCCATTCCGTTATCCTAATTTCTCTTCCCTTTTCATTCCTTTTCTTCCTCTTCCTTCCCCCTTATTTTCGTTTTTTTCTCCTCATCTTCTTGCCTTATTCACCTTTTCCCTTTCTTTTTTTTTCTCCGCCCTTCCATCTCCTCTCCCATTATTTCGTCTCATGTAACTCCTTTTCCGGCTCTTCTCCTCCTTCCCCTTTTCTTCTCTCCTTCTCATTCCTCCTCTTCCTAATATTTTCTTCTCATTTTCCTTTCCATGTCTCATCAGTCCTTCTTTACCTTTCCCCCTTTTCCTGCATCTCCTTCCCCCTTTCTTCTCTTGCCATCATCCACACCCTTTCCTTTCCCTCTTTCCCTTTCCGATCTCCTCTCCCCCCTTCCTCCCCCTCCCCTTCTCATCTCCTCCCCTCCTCCCCCATTTCCGCCTGCATTCCCATCCCCAAAATTCTGATTAGCCATTTTGAGAGAACTCGCTCGCTCCCAATACGCTTTTTTCTTCTTCTTTTCCCTTTTTCCTTCTCTCTGTTTTTCCGCCCGTTGACTCTTGGCGAAGATTACACACACGAGGCTAGCCATTGTTGTATCACGGTAGGGGGAGGGGGAGGGGGAGAGGGGGGTGATAAGTCTGCTTTCTTGGTGTCTCCTTATGTCAGTCCGTACTCTTTGCTTTTTCTTATTCTTATGTTTGATTCTCCGCCTCTTCTTCATCCTTCCTCTTCTCCTCTTTGTTTGGTTCTTCGAATTTTATTAAGTCTAATTTGTCTTACCTCCTTCCTACATTTTTCTGTGTGAGCATCGAAGAAGAAATGAATCACACGAGCTGAAAATGACAGGGAGTAAATCAAATGCGGGTTTTGTGTCCGTAGGTTTCCGAAATTGGATCCACTCGTGCGGGATAATCATCATTAAGAAGTGATTTGAAATTTTCCTTCCCCATTTAGGATGGAGGCCAATGATAGCAAAACAAATAAATGAATAAATGGATAAATATAATAACTGAATAAAAGATAATAAAAAATAAAAAATAAAATGATAATGAAAAAGAATTGACACTAACATAAAACAAGAAATAACCAAAGAAATATCACAGAATCAATAAAAAAGACAAAATGAAATGATGGTCCGAGGCCCGTCATCAAACGCAGCCCATGGGACGCGCCCCGGTGGTCACGCGTGTCCATCAGCGCCACAATCGCCACTAATCACCGGCATCCCAGCTATCATATCAACGAGAAATTGGCTGCCGCGATTAATTTCACTGGAAATATTAGATCCACCGTTTCTCCCTCTCTCGTTTCTCTCTTTCTCGGCGCTTTTTTATTTAGTATTTCTTAGTGTGACTTTATTTAAATCGCAGCTGTATTTTTCGTTTTATTCGTGAGTTGGGCAACTTGGATGCATTTTCTCGTTGCAAAGATTATGTGTTGGGCGAATGTTTTCCTAATGTGGCAAAGGATGATTTTGTCGTTGCGTTAGTTGTGTAACCCCACGGCTGAAATCATAATAAAAGTACGGACAAAAAAGCGAATGCACACAGACAAGCAGACGGATAGAGAGGCAGCTAGAAAGATAGATAGATAGCGTGTGTATTCTACAAATATGATACAGAATATCGATAAATGAAAGGTAAACAGCCGACGAACAGTAAGGAAAGGAGCAGAGAAAAGGCTCCCTAAAGAGCGATGTCAAACAGCAATCGCTTCGGCGGAGAATCTCTTTACAATAACCAATATTGACGAAAGACGGAGAGGAGGGGAAGCCTAGGGGAGGGAGGGGGGAAGGAGGAGGGGGGAATAGTTGCTCATTGTGACCCAGCGTCTCCAAGGAACGAACCCCTGCCCTCGGCCCTCCCCCTCCCCCCCATTCCCTCCTCCCCATTCATTCGCCTAAAGGTCTTAAGAAAGAGAGAGGGAGAAAGGAGAGCAAACATCCATTGAGACATTTTTTTCCTCATCCTCTTCTTTTGACAACGTCTTGCATGATCTTGGGAGGGAAAGGAGGAGGAGGAGGAGGAGGAGGAGGAGGAGGAAAAGGAGGAGGAGGAGGAGGAGGAGGAGGAGGAGGAAGGAGGTCGTTTTGTATCATAGCCGTTTGTGCGTTTGTGTTTGTCCTTGCTTTCTCCTTCCCTCTCTCTCTCTCTTTGTTCCCCTCTTCAGTTTCTTTTAACATATGTTTTCCCTGGCAAGCTTGTCTCTGAAGCAGGTTTTTAAATTTTCATTTATGTTTACTTCTTTATAATTCTTTACTTCTTTTTCGTCATGTATTCCTCCATTTCTTCCTTCTATTCCTCTTTCTAGTTCTATATTTCTCTCTCTATTTGCTCACCCCTTCTTTCCTTCATTCCCACCCTTCTTCTCTCTCCTTCTACCCCCCTTTCCTTCTCATACGTGTTTCTTTTCTCACTTCCCTTCCCCGTCTCAATGCCCCCTTTCTTCCCGTCCCGTATTTTCCTTCTTTCTCTCGTCCTTCCCTTTCTCCCCTCATCCTCTGTTCCTCCCTATGTTTAACTAACTTCCTTACCTTACCCCTACTCCCCACCATCCTCTTTTCCCTCTCCTTTCCTTTACCTTACTTTTTCCCTCTATTCTCCTACCTCCTATCTCTCCTCTTCCCTTCCTTTTCCTCTCGCTCCCATCCCTTACTCCCTACCTCCATTCTTTTTCCTTCCCCTCTATTTAATTTCTACGCTTTCCTCCCTCCTCTTCTCCCCCTTCCCTCTCATCTCTTCCTCTCTCTCATTTTCCCTCCCTCCCCTCTCTACCCTTTTCTCCCTCCCCATTCTTCAACCCATATCTCAACTTGTCTTTCCTCCCATCCCCTTATCCCTTCTTTCCCAGCTCTCCTTCTCCCTTCCTACTCTTCCATTTCCTCCTCCCCCTTTCCCTTTTTTCTTCCTCTTTTCCCATCCCTCTCCCTCCCTTCCCTTCCCTTTTCTTTCCTTTCCTCCCCATTCCTCCCTTCCCTTTCCAATCCCTCCCCCTCCCTTCCCTTCCTTTCCCTTCCCCTCCCTTCCCCCCCCCCCCGCCCCCCCGCTCCCATCCCTTCCTCCCCTTCTCCCCCTATAAAAAAGGGAAGAGGCGGACGTGTAGCAGGTGATAGAAACACAGAACTCATCACCTTGTGAGATTCTTTTTGTTTTGGAACAAGGCAAGATTTCCGATCAGATTTTTTTCCCTCGTTCTAGTCATCTTTTTCTTTTTCTTTCGTTATTGACTTTTTTTTTTTTTTTTTTCTTTACTTCCGATACGGTATTGGAAGAGAGGAAATTGCGGCGTTGATGAGATAGATTAAGGACAAACATAATAGTGTTAATAGCAAAGAAATGGTTATGCCAATAGTTTTATAATGTAGGGTAAAGAACGAGAGAAGGAAAAAGGAAAAGAAAAAAAAGACAGACAGAAAGACAGAGACAGACAGACAGAAAAGTAACAAACAATGAGAAAGAAAAGAAAAGGAGAACGAAGGTGACGCAAGAGAGGAGCCACAACACTTCCCTGCATTGTAATGTGGCCCTCGCGTGGTGGCACTGATGGGGGGGGGGGTGAAGGCAGAGGGGAAGGGGAGGGGGAAGGGGGGAGGGAGGAGAGAGAGAGGAGTATGTGGGGGAGAAGGAGGGAGGAGGAGAGGAGGAGAGAGGGGAGGTCGAGGGAAGGGGGAGGGGGAGGGGGAGGGGAAAATGGGAGAATGTGTGAGAGGTGGGGGGAGGAGGGGGAGTGCCAGGTAATAAACGAGAAGAAGGCGAGATATTATGGGAAATCCTTGATTAGAAGAGGAAGAGAAAATTGGAAGACGATGAGAAATTAAAGAGCAAAAGAAGAGAAGGAGAAGAGGAAGAAATAAAAACAACAAAGCAAAGAAAAGTTCAATCTCGTCCTCTGCCTCTCCTTCCCCTCCTTCCCCTCCTTCCCCTCCTCCTGCCCAGGATGGACTTGAGTTAAGAAACAAAATCCTTTTCTTGCCTGCGATTAATTAAATATCTGAAAGGAAAGTTGAATTTGATGGAGAGAGAGAGAGAGAGAGAGAGAGAGAGAGAGAGAGAGAGAGAGAGAGAGAGAGAGAGAGAGAGAGAGAGAGAGAGAGAGAGAGAGAGAGAGAGAGAGAGAGAGAGACGGACAGACAGACGACGGGCAAGGAACCAGGAGAAAGAGTTACAGGCAGAGAAAGCCCACAGCCACAGGGAGAGAGGGAGGGGGCAGACAAAAAGACAGACAGACAAATAAACAGTCAGAGAGGCGCAAGTAACGGAGCGCTGCAGGCGAGAGAGCACCCGCACTCACCTTCCTCCACCGTGTATTTTTCGAAGATTAAGAATCTCGAAAATTCCGAATAATTTCCACGCTCTCGAAATCCTCCGCCGAGCCAGAAGTCGAAGCCGAAAAAAGGCGCCTTTCATTGGCGGACGAAATTGTTTCGGCGGCGCGTCTGCAGCAGCGAGGCCCGGCTTTGGGCCTGTTGGGCGGGGAAAAAGGTGGGGGGGAGGTTGACGGAGGGGGAAAGGAGGGAGGGGGGAGGGAGGTACGCAAGTACACAGGCAGGTACACAGATGTACGTACGTTCGCATACGTACATAACACGCTCAAGAACACGCAGATAATTAGATAGATAGATAGATATATAGATAGATAGATAGATAGAATAGATAGATATAGAGAGAGAGTGAGAGAGAGAGAGAGAGAGAGAGAGAGAGAGAGAGAGAGAGAGAGAGAGAGAGAGAGAGAATATACAAGGCAAACAGATATTCAGAGACAGAGACAAAGACAGAGACGGCAGCTAACAGACAGACAGAGAGGAAAGACAAGCGAAAGAATGATCTAAACATAAGATAATCATGTCACTGTGATGAAAGCTTACCTTGTATGAACCAAATGGACGAGTCGTGGGGGGGGGGGGGGGGCAACGAGGGGAAAGGGCCGGGTACAGGGACGGGGAGGGGATGGAAGGATCGGGGGACAGGGAGGGGGTATTACTGCGCCGGGGGGGGGGGGAGGGGGGGACCAGGGATTTTGTGATTTTCTTGTAAAGCGAACCCTAAACCATACAATCTAATGGAGTATTGTTTGCGGAGGATGCAAGAACAGGGAACGCTCTTGCTTTCCTTTTTTCTCCTTTTC
>NC_061845.1:21858308-21863308 GCF_019202785.1 Penaeus chinensis
GGTGGGGTTTAGGGACGGCATTTGAGGGGGGGGGGGGGGAATGTCGCTTCTTACGTGCATGACAAGTAAGTTCCTTCGCCGAAGTTTCAGGGAACACACCATTCCGTTTTAAGTTCTAAAAGTTACTTTTCTCTCTCACCTTTTTTCCCTCTCGTTTCACTCTTTTTTCATTTTTAGTTAATGTCTTTCCAGTTTCCTTCTCACTTCTTTTTCCCTTCTTCTTTTCCCTTTTTTTCTGTTTCTCCTTCTACTCGGATTTTTTTTCTTCAAGAAATGGCGTCGAAGTGGAGAGCCAAAGGTTGTGAATGTCTCTTTTTTTCTTTCTTATTCTCTCCGTCTTTATTTCCCTTCGATAATTTTCTTCGGAAATTGTCTATACCTTCATTTTGTACATAGGAAAGGAAAAGAAGAATCGATAAAAAAAAGAAGTGGGAGAGGAAAAAAAGATCAATTATGAAGGAGACAATGGTAAAAGAGGAAAAAAAAAAAAACGAAAAAAACACGAAAAATCCCTAAACTAGGGGAAAACACAAACTAGGGGAAAAGAGCTACACCCGCCCCTCCAATCCTTCTAGAACGGAACGGAGAAAAATGCCCAGTTTTGGGGGATTTTTTTCCATGGGGGAAGGGGAAGGGAAGAAAATAATTGGCCCGACAAGCTAGTATTCAGGACTTCGGAGAACGGGCGCTGTTGGCAACGATGACGTCACGGAACAGGGAAGAAGCAGCAGAGGCGCAGGTCTTCTGACGTAGGAGGAGGAGGAGGAGGAGGGTATGATGATAATGAGGATTATGATAGTAATGATGATAATTATTATAACAAAGATAATGACAGTAACAATAATGTTGATAGTATTGCCAACAGTAATAAAGATAAATATGATAATGATAATGGTAATAATGGTAATAAAAATAATAATATAGATGACAATGATAATAATTACAAAAACAACAATAACAATATAATTGATAATAATAATAATAATAATGATTAAAAATTATGATTGTTATTGTTATTATTTTATTATTGTTATTATTATTGTTAATATTAGTTCTATTATGATTATTATTGTTGTTATTATTATAACTACAACAACAATAATAATCATGATAACAATAAAAAAAATAATAGCAATAATAAAATAACAACAAGAATAATAACAATGATAAAATGATAACTAATAAAAATAATATGGGCAATAATAAAGATGACAATAATAATAAACACGATAATGCTTTCTTTAAGACGCAGTTGTAGCAGCACATAATGTGAAGGAAGATTTTGCCTAAGCCTCTTCGCATAGGCCGTGTGGGAACAACAGCGAAAAAACACGTGGTCCTTGAAACGTATTATTAATTGCGGCGTCGGAAAACGTTTTGTTATGAACGTTTCTATTGATTGTTCCTATAGTCTGTTTGTAATGGCTTTGTTTGTTCACTGGGAGCTTTTGTGTGTGTTTAGTTGTTTGTTTGTTTGTTTGTTCATTCGTATGATATACACACACACGCGCACAAACACACACACACACACACACACACACACACACACACACACACACACACACACACACACACACACACACACACACACACACACACCATACACACACACACACACACACACACACACACACACACATACAAACACACACACACACACACATATATATATATACATGTACACATATGTGTATATATATATATATATATATATATATATATATATATTTATATACTGCATGCATATATATATAAATATATATATATATATATATATATATATATATATATCCGTTTATAGATAAAGCATGTATATAATAAATCGTAACAAATGAAGTCTTTATACATCACTAAATACAGACAGACACAGACGAGCGCGTGGACCCTCTTCCCCCACTCCCCCCCACCTCCCCCTCAGGAGCGGTCTGAGTCTTAGCGGCGGTCTTAGTGGAGTCTTAGAGGGTCTTTACACCTTGATCCCCCTCTCCTCCCCCTCCCCTCTCCCTCCCCTCCCCCAGCCCCCCCCCCTCCTCCTCCTCTGCCTCGACTTTCTTTTGACCGCAATAATTACGCTCTTAACCCTTGCTCTTCATTTTTATTTCCTTTTTATTTTTCTCAGTCTTAATCTCTCTCTCTCTCTCTCTCTCTCTCTCTCTCTCTCTCTCTCTCTCTCTCTCTCTCTCTCTCTCTCTCTCTCTCTCTCTCTCTCTCTCTCCTCTCTCCCTCTCTCTCTCTCTCACTCTCTCTCTCTCTCTCTCTCTCTCTCTCTCTCTCTCTCTCTCTCTCTCTCTCTCTCCTCTCTCTCTCCCTCTCGCTCTCTCTCGCTCTCTCTCGCTCTCTCTCGCCCTCTCTCTCTCTCTCTAACTCTCCCCCTCTCTCTCTCTCTATCTATCTATCTATCTATCTATTTATCTCTCTTTCCTTCTTTGTCTGTCTCCCTCCCTCCCTCTTTTCCCAACACTCTGAATATTTTTTCACCTCTCCCTCCTCTCCCCCTCCCCCCCTCTTCTTATTAACAGGGCCATTATCTGAGGTGACAGGATATAAAAAAGAGAGGGGGAGAAGGGAGAAGGATGAGAGGGATGGGGGAATAAAGGGTGATGAAGGAGGGAGACGAAAACGGAAGGGGGAAGAAAGGGTGAAGAGGGAGGAAGAAGAAGGAGGAGAGGGAGGAGGAGGAAAGGGTAAAGGAAGAGGGGGGGAGAAGGAAATAGCGAGGAAAAGGAGGATGGAAGGGAGGAAGAGAAAGAGAAGAGAGAGAAGTAGAGAGCGAGGGAGGAAAAGGAGCAGAAAGAGAAGAATGAAGACAGAGAGGGAGGAAGTAAAATAGCAAGTGAGGGGGGGAAGAGGAGGATAGGGAAAAATCAGGAAGAGGGAAAAAGGTGAAAAGAAGAGCAGAAATCCACACTGGGAAGAGGGAAGGAGGGAGGAAGAAAAAAGGGGAAGAAATGACGGTTTAAGAGAAATGCGAAAACTAAAGAAAAGAAATAGAGCGAAGGAGAGTTAAGTAAAGGAGGAAGAAGGAAACAAAGATGAAGGGAATCGAAAAGGAGAAAGAAGAAAGGGTGCAAAACCAGAAAGCGTAATATACAAAACGCGAGATAACAAGTGGAAGGAAAATAATTCAAATATAAGGCATTTACAGAAGGGAGGAACTTAAGAAGTATATAAATAAACACATGAGTGAAAGAATAAATAACTGGATAAATAGATAATAAAATAAATAGATGAATGAACACCTTTATAATAAGTGAATAAGTAAGCGAATAAGTAGAAATAGATAAAGAAATAACAGATACGTATATCTTACTTAAAGGATGAAAATAAGATCGAAACAGAAACAAAAGCGGAAATTGAATTTATCGTACATCTGGACTCTCGTCGAGGGAGACGGAAATTATCGTAAATTGCGTGCGTACGAGGCCGAGGGCCCTCCGTGCCGCCTTACTCGTGCAAAGGCAGAGGGAGAGAGAGAGGGAGGGAGAGAGAGAGAGAGAGAGAGAGAGAGAGAGGGAGGGAGGGAGAGAGAGAGAGAGAGAGAGAGAGAGAGAGAGAGAGAGAGAGAGAGAGAGAGAGAGAGAGAGAGAGAGGAGAGAGAGAGAGAGAGAGAGAGAGGAGAGAGAGAGAGAGAGAGAGAGAGAGAGAGAGAGAGAGAGAGAGAGAGAGAGAGAGAGAGAGAGAGAGAGAGAGAGAGAGGGAGGGAGAGAGAGAGAGGGAGGGAGAGAGAGAGAGAGGGAGGGAGAGAGAGAGAGAGAGAGAGAGAGAGAGAGAGAGAGAGAGAGAGAGAGAGAGAGAGAGAGAGAGAGAGAGAGGGAGGGAGGAGAGAGAGAGAGAGGGAGGGAGAGAGAGAGAGAGAGAGAGAGAGAGAGAGAGAGAGAGAGAGAGAGAGAGAGAGAGAGAGAGAGAGAGAGAGAGTAAGGGGGGCAGTGAAATAAAAAAAGAACGAGAGGTAGAGAGAGAGAGAGAGAGAGAGAGAGAGAGAGAGAGAGAGAGAGAGAGAGAGAGAGAGAGAGAGAGAGAGAGAGAGAGAGAGAGAGAGAGTAAGGGGGGCAGGGAAATAAAAAGAGAACGAGAGGTAGAGAGCGAGAGAGAGAGAGAATGAGAATCTAAAAAGGAAAAAAGAGAGCGAGAGAGCGAGAGAGAGAGAGAAAACAAACCCGCACCACTGCCCATGGAAAGGAGCAGTTTAGCGCCGGTTCCCGCGAGCGAGCGCAAACACGACCCCGACAGGTTTCAGCAACGGCAATGCAACGAAGGAAGCAACGAAGGAAGGAGCGACGAAGCAGGCAGCTCGCTCGCACCAAACACGCGCGTTCGCCCCGAGGTTTGCTCCTAATTAATATCCAGAGACGAGGCTTCCGGAACTTTCTTTTCGAAGTCAAATGCTCCGGGGGCTCGCCTGCTGGAGGCCGCTCGCTTGGCTGGGGTAGATGGGCTTCTGGGGGCGAGGGTTAGGGGGGGGTCTTGGTGGGGGGGGGGGTGCAGAGAGATAGATGATATATGGAGTTTCTTTTCTTTTTTTCAGATAAATATATGAAGGATTTTTTTTTTTATAGATAAATATATGATTTTTTTAAGGGGAATATATGAAGGATTTCTTTCTTTTTTTTTTTTTAGATAAATGTGTGAAGGAGTTTTTTCTTAATTTTTAGATAAATATATGAAGGAAATTAGAGGTAGCAGGATGAATTTAGATATCTTAAAGGCAGCTGACCGGGCGAGGATTTTCTATTCTGAGAGGTGGTATCTTCATTGTCTGTGGGGTTTTACTGTTTTATCTTTTTGTGGATAAATGAAAGAATGATTGTTTCCTCATTACGGGTAGCCGGATAAAGAGAAAGATTTATAGTATTTTATCTAAACAGCGGGATAAAGTTTTTCTTTTTTCATTTGAGGAAAATATTTTTTGGCCGATGTGTTAATGTTAATGGATGGGTGTGGATAGAACAAAATGTCGAATATAAAAACTAAATCCTTATACTATTAATTGGATATTATGA
>NC_061845.1:21870808-21873308 GCF_019202785.1 Penaeus chinensis
GAGAGAGAGAGAGAGAGAGAGAGAGAGAGAGAGAGAGAGACTGACAGACAGACAGACAGTGAGATAGATAGATGAAGACAGATTTATAGACACAGATAGACAAACTGAGAAAAAAGCGGGAAAAGGAATGGAAAGAGAAGATCAAGAGAATAGAAGTAGAGAGAAAAAGATTAAAACAAAATACAGCGGAAAAATATAGTTACCCAAATATTTCGCGTCTACATTGTACCCTGAAATAACGTTTTATTTATCTATATTTCCCCCCGGCGACCGAAAAAAACTTTATCCCCCTCTCCGGTGGCGGCAAATTTAAAAATATTCAGCATTCTTTGGCTGTTTCTGCTGGCCCTGTGCGCGCGTGCGTGCGTGTGTGCGTGTGTGCGTGTGTTCATGTTAATTTATCGGTTGACTAACATCTCGCTTTGGTATGACTTTATTTATGCATTTGCCTTTTTAAATTTGTTATCAAATTATCCCTTTATTTGTAATTCCTTGCCTGTCTTTCAATCATTTGGGTATTCAATTCATCCATTCATCTTGATACAACCATCTATCATCTTTCTACTTATTTATCTATCTATTCATTCATTATTGACTTGTGAACCAATTGATTGGCGTAGTAATTTATCCATTTATTTGCTTATCTATTTCCCTACTTTTGTTAATTTTTCTTCCCTTCTTTTGCATAATGACGAAATGATTTGCTCATTTGCCAATTTGTCTGTTGCTAAGTCTTATTTACGCATTATTCATTCAACAATTAATTAGATCATCAATTCACTTACCTGTTTATTTATTCCGTCCATTACTATTCGCATAAATTTGTTTACTTACCTAATGACCTGGTAATCTTCTTACTTTTTATTAATACATTTTGACATGGTAATCTATCCGTTTATCTCTCAGTTTCTTTATTCCTTTATTCCTTTATTCATAGGTTTATATTTTTTCATCTGTTTATCTAATTGCTTATCGGGTTATTGTTTAATAAGGTATGTTTTTTATCATTGTTTACCTATTCCTCCGTTTATTTGATATTACGTTTATTGACTTAGCTATCTATAAATAATCATGAAGAAATATGAAAAATTAAAGAAGTGAAGTAGAGGATATAGTAATAAACTTAGATGAAATAAAATATATATGCATAGAAGGGCAAGGAGACGAAACATAAGAGGCAAAAGAGAGTAGCCAACAAGGCATAAAAAAAAAAAAAAAATAAAAGAAAAAAAAAATTAAGTCAAGGATATAAGAACAAAGAAAACGAAAAGGTAAATGGGCGGAAGTTAAGAAGAACACACATAAACGAGAAAAACGAGACTATAAAGACGGTGGAAGAGAAAGGAGAGGAGAACGAGAAACCCCGATAGGCTTAGCGAGCATTCATTGGCTTCGTTACCCGCTTCGAAGTCGCGCGAAGGCTGGGTAAACAGGCATCAACACTCGCCCTCGCGCCCTCTCTCCTTCACCGCGGGTATCTCTTCGTTGGCTCTCTCTGTCTTTCTTGCTTCATTGTCTCTGTGTGTGTATGTTCCTGTGTCTGTCTGTCTGTCTGTCTGTCTGACTGTCTGTCTGTCTGTCTGTCTGTCTGTCTGTCTGTCTGTCTGTCTGTCTGTCTGTCTGTCTGTCTGTCTGTCTGTCTGTCCGTCTCTCTCTCTCTCTCTCTCTCTCTCTCTCTCTCTCTCTCTCTCTCTCTCTCTCTCTCTCTCTCTCTCTCTCTCTCTCTCTCTCTCTCTCTCTCTCTCTCTCTCTCTCTCTCTCTCTCTCTCTCTCTCTCTCTCTCTATCTCCCTCTCTCTGTCGCTCTCTGTTTCCTTTTCTCTTACCATTTAAACACACACACACTTACACACTTACATACTAATACCCACCCAGTACCACAAACATATACGAACAGGCTAACTTTAACCCCCCTCCCTCCTAACACAGCATTTTCATCACCTGCGTTGGATTATAATCAGAAATGACCTTTAAGCGCTCGAAATAAGAACGAAATCTGACATTTACGAATTGTTGAACTGACTAAAAGTAGAGGAAAAGAGCATGAGACAAGAGAAAATAGAAAAGGGGGAATGGAAGAGGTGAAAATAGGTAAATTGACAAGATATATAGATGGCAGAAAAACCCACAATGTAAAACTAGATTTATTATTATTTATTCAAAGATATATAGATATATTGATAGAGATGGGGGTAGAAAAAGAGAGGTGAGAGAGAAAGGAAGGATTGGTGAGAGAAATTGGGAGACAGAGAGGTAAGAAAGAAAGAGAGAGAGAGAGAGAGAGAGAGAGAGAGAGAGAGAGAGAGAGAGAGAGAGAGAGAGAGAGAGAGAGAGAGAGAGAGAGAGAGAGAGAGAGAGAGAGAGAGAGAGAGAATAACCAGGTCAACAAGAGATTATTGAGATTTGAGATCTTTCTATGAGAGGAAAGTCGACTACAGGCCTCAAGGAGATATGGAATCAGGGGAAAGAGGAGAGGAAGGGGATGAGGAAGGGGAAGAGGA
>NC_061845.1:21883308-21885808 GCF_019202785.1 Penaeus chinensis
AAGTAAATGAATTGATAAATAGAACGGATAATTCGAGACAACGCGATGCATCTCCCTTCATGGCAGCTCATGGCAACTTGATGGCAACTTGATGGCAACTTGATGGCAACTTGATGGCAACTTGATGGCAACTTGATGGCAACTTGATGGCAACTTGATGGCAACTTGATGGCAACTTGATGGCAACTTGATGGCAACTTGATGGCAACTTGATGGCAACTTGATGGCAACTTGATGGCAACTTGATGGCAACTTGATGGCAACTTGATGGCAACTTGATGGCAACTTGATGGCAACTCGATGGCAGCAGCTAATCAATAATACCTTTCGAGTGACTAAGAAGCAACTCTCTGGGAAGACTTAATCAATTTGGTAATCTCTCGAGATGATGTAGAGCAACAGGCGAAGGGCCGGAGGCTTGCAACTTGCCAAGTGCTCTGCAACAGGGAATGGAGGTATTTTGCTCTTGTGGATGAAGGAGGAGGAATTAAAGGAAAGTGGAGGTGGAAGAGGAGGAGGAGCTGGAGGTGGAGGAATAATAGGAGAAAGGTGGAGTAAACGGTGTTGGAGCAGAGAGGCAGAGGTGGAGGAGGAGTTTAGAAGAGGTGGAGGTGGAGGTGGAGACGCAGGCACAGGAAGAGAAAGAAAGGGAGGAGGGAGAGAAAGGACAGGGTGAAAAGGGAGGAGGTAAAGGTGGAGGAGAAGATGGAAGTGGAAGTGAATATTAACAATAAGGAGTGAAAGGAATGCGAGGGATATTGGAGAAGGCAAAAGGAGAAGATTAGGGGTGTAATGGGAGGAGGGAAATAGGGAAATGAAAGAAGGGAGAGTATTTGTAATAATTAAGACGACCCTATTACTGACACTGATATTGGTTTTGGCAATAATAGTAGTAGTAGTACTAATAATGATATTGGTATCAGTAATAAGAATAATAATGATAATGACGACAATAAAGATAACGATAATTGTAATAATAATAACAATGATTGATGACGATAATAAAAATGATGATGATGCTAATGATAATAATAATGATGATGATGATGATGATGATGATGATGATGATGATGATGATAATAATAATGATAATAATAATGATAATAATGATAATAATGATAATAATGATAATAATGATAATAATAATAATAATAATAATAACAATCAAAATAACATTAAAAAGGAGTAGATAACAATAATAGTAATCATAATAGCGATGGTAATGAACACAATAAAAATACAAAAACAACCATGATAAAGATAAGGCAAACATTTCCTGTCAAAGTATATGTTCATCCCGACTGGAAAGCAAAGCCCCGCCCCCATGTACACCTGGCGGTTCATTAGCCAATCAGATGCGAGTTAGAAGATCTCATCAGCCAATCGGAGCCCAGAATAGGGTCAACACCGGAGAAGTTTACTTTAACTTAACTCAAGTTTACCGGCTCTCGTGTCTTCTTGCCTTGCTCCTTTCGCAATCTCTCTCCTCCTCTATCCTTCGTCTATCTCTATTTCCTGCCTTTCTTCCTTCTTTGCACCATAGTTCTCGTCATCAAAGTTTGCTCCCCTCCCCTCTCTAACTTTCTCTCTCTTTTTTTCTCTCTCTTTTTTTTTCAATCCTTTCTCTATCTTAGCATTTTGGTCTCAATGCTCTTTTCATTATCAATTATCAATTATTGTTATTACCATTGTCACCTTTGTTGTCGTTATAGAAAAATAAGGGATATGATAATAATGACAAAGATAATTATGAAAACAATAACGATAATGATAATAATATGATGATGACAATAACAGTAATAACAATAATAACAATAATAATGATATTGATGATGATAGCAATTATAATAATAGCAAAACAAATATACATACATACATATATATATATATATATATATATATATATATATGTATACATGATAGTAATAATAACAATGGTAATAATGGTAATAATAATAATAATAATAATAACAACAACAATAATAACGCTAATAACAATACGAATAATAATAACAATAGTAAAATTAATAATAATGATAATAATGATAATAATGATAATAATAATAATAATAATAACAAAAATAACAATAATGGAAGTGGCTACAACAATAATGATATCCTTTATTGTCATCAATGATAAAAACGATGATAAAAGAAAAAATAATGATAATAATAATAATGATAATAATAATAATGATAATAACAATAATAATAATAATATTAATATCAATAATAATAATCATGATAACAACAACAACAATAATAATAATAATAATAATAACAATAATAATATTAATAATAATGATAATAATAATGATAATGATAATAATAATAATAATAATAATAATAATAACAAAAATAATAATAATAATAATAATAATAATAATAATAATAATAATAATAATAACAATAATATATTAATAATAATAATAATAATAATAATAATGATAACAATAATAATAATAATAATAATAATTATTATTATTATTATCATTATTAT
>NC_061845.1:21898308-21900141 GCF_019202785.1 Penaeus chinensis
GAGGAAGAATCATCGAATAACCTAAGAGAATAGCGAAACAGGAAAAATACCGAAAAAGAAGGAAAATGTTAAAATACACAAAGACAAGTGACAGAGATGGAAGCGGGAAGGAGAGGAACATCCCGAGAATTGATGGGGTGGGGGGTGAGGGGGAGAGGGGTGGGGGGTGAGGGGTGGGGACCAGACCGAGGTGGTGATGAACTTCCGTAGACTTTATTATATTACTTGGTGGGGAAAGGGTGGGGGAGTAAGGGAGGGGGGGAGTAGGGGAGGATGGGGAGGAGGAGAAGTAGAAGGGAGAAGAAAATAGGTGGACTAGAAAGAAGAAAATAGATGGTAGAAGAAAGGAGAAGATGGGGAGGAAGGGATAGAGGGAAGAGCGATAGATAGAAGAGGATGAAGGATAGATGCAGAGAGGAGAGGAGGCAAAGCAAGGAAAAAATGATGATAAACAGAATTCAGAAAGAAAGGAAGAATAAGATATAGATTAGATAAATATATATACTTATTCCGTACTAAATATAATCTTAATCTGTAAATAGGCCGATGAATTAATGGTCTGGAATATGAAGGCATATATATAAACAAATAAACACAAATTAATATATTTGGTGAAAGAATTCTTCCGTAGTTATGAAATGAAATAAGCAATCATAAATAAATAAATATGCAAATGTGTAAACAATAAATAGGCCAAGAATAGACATATAAACATTTCTAGAAGTAATCAATAGACATGGTAAATGAATATGCATAAGTAAATAAGTGAATAAATGTCAGCACTATTAATCACGCTATTTTTCGCCCCCCTTATAAAACATAAAACTGACAATAAAAGAGATGAATACAAAACACGAACAGCTTTTCTAAACTAAAGACCAAATAGGAGAGCGAGGGCGAGGATAGAGACAGGACGAGGGTCGTTAGATAGCTCATACAAGCCTCCCCTTCGAGCATCGTCCAACAGAAAATGGGGTTTAATCAATTCTCTATCAGCCGTCAGTCAAGGATGAAATGCTATTTTTTTGTTTTTGTTTTTGTTTCATTCTCACTTACTCTTTCTCTCTCTCTCTCTCTCTCTCTCTCTCTCTCTCTCTCTCTCTCTCTCTCTCTCTCTCTCTATCTATATATATATATATATATATATATATATATATATATGTATATATACACATACACACACACATATATATATATATGTATATATAAATGAATAGATAGATAGGTAGATAGATAGACTCTCTCTCTCTCTCTCTCAATCTCACATACATGCAAACACAAACTTATATACAAATATATATATGCTTTACATGCATGCATACATACATACACACACACACACACACACACACACACACACACACATATATATATATTCATTTGGCAATCTTTATCCACTTTCCAAGTTTCTTTTATCCTTCTCTTCTCCCTTCATTCTTCCGCCTCTACTCCCCTTCCTCCATTCTTAAAAAAAGAAAAAAGTATTTCCACCAAAATGACTAAGTGACTTCCTGCGCTGCGACATCTATCACAAGGTGACTGATCGACCGCGCAAGAAAGTGACTGATTAAGAGACTGTCTGACTCACTGACTGATTAGAGGACTGGATGACTTCATGGTAAATTGATTGACTGATTGCACGATTGGTTATCCAATCCTTTCTCTCGCTGCTTATTTATTCGCTGATTCATTTATTCATTCTACAGCTCCTTTTCTTTATTGACCGGTCTGAGTGAATAATCCTTAGTAGGCCATAGTAGATAGCTTTTACTTTGTTCGTTTGGCCGTTCGTTCTTACCAAAAGCAAAGAGGAAATAATCGGTAACTGGAAAT
>NC_061845.1:21910241-21912741 GCF_019202785.1 Penaeus chinensis
TATATATATATATATATATATGTTCATATCTATTTCTCCCTCACTCCCTCACTTCCCTCAGTGCCTCATCGTTCTCCCTCTCTCTTTCCTCTCTTTCTTTCTCCCATCTTACTTTTATTGTTGCACTGCAGATCCCCTTTAAACGTTTTTGTTTTCTTTCTATATAAAAAAAGAGAATAGAAACCAGACATGGAAACGCACTCCGTTCTTCTCTGACTATGAAAATGGTTCATCAAAGAAAGTGAAAATGAGGAAATAAAAGCGAGATAGAGAGAGAGAGAGAGAGAGAGAGAGAGAGAGAGAGAGAGAGAGAGAGAGAGAGAGAGAGAGAGAGAGAGAGAGAGAGAGAGAGAGAGAGAGAGAGAGAGAAGAGAAGAGAAGAGAAAAGAAGAGAATAAACACTAACGAGACGCAGGATTCACAAAGAAATATTGATGTTACATTTTTCATTATGGTGATATATATTATATTGCTTTCTCTTCTTTTGTTTCTCCTGTTTCAGTTGAGAAGGAATATAAATTCTGTTATTTATTCATTCATCTATTCATTTTTCTGGCGCGTGATTGCAATAAGGATATGTAATATGTTGGAATGAAAAAAATATATGTGTTTTCGTAGTAAAACAGAATAAGACAGTCACAGAATAAGTCACTATAGACAGAAACAACTGCAGACATAAAAAAGGTATCTTCATGATGTAACAAACAAATGCACGATTTAAAAATTACACAATATACATTGACCGTGCAGGAGAATACATTGAAGGAAGAGCTGCGACCATATCACGTAGGCAAAACTCCCTTAGGCCTATCTACCCCGACCACGATCCTCAAACAATCGTTTATTTTCGGGAAATTACAAATTGAATATGTTTGCCGTGTAACATGATCATTTTTTTTTTTTTCGTTCGTCTATTAGTACTTTTATGATTTTTCTTCTTTTTTCTCTCTTTTGGTGAAGCTTAGTCTAAACCTCTCGGGACATCAGTGCAAATTGAGCCACTGGAGTCCTTTTCGCTGTGAAATTTCACGATAATTTATGTCTCTCCCTTCAGTAGCTCTGCTTTAAGTGCAGACGTGTTAAGGGGTGATTTTGAGAGTCTTTAAGTAAACAAACAAAACCGTTTTTAGTACGAAAAATGATTCATTCCTGAAATCAGTAAACATATTAAACAACAGACATTGCGATGCGCATGTAGACTTCCATAAAAATTCAGAATATCAACATAAATGATAAAACAATATATTCTATACATACATATATATGTCTACACATACATACATACCCATATCGATACATACACACATATGTCTACACATACATACATACCCATATCGATACATACATACATATGAATATATATATATATATATATATATATATATATATATATATATATATATATATATATATATATATATATTAATTTACTAATTTACTGACATGAATATTGACAGATTAAAATTTCACAGCCTGTAACGCGATTGATGCCCCGAGGCCGCCGCATCCGCTATGATTCTGTTTTTCTTTTTCCCTTTTTTGCCTTTCATGCCAAATCGACGAACCAACAAATCATCGACCGGCGTATCTGTGGCTCAATAATTTCATTTCCCGTCAATTTGCAAGGCTTTTAAGCAACCGGGTGTTTTATGGGGGCCGCCGCTCGCCCAAATGGAGTCTGAGTGTGTTCCCGAACCGAGGGCGAGAAAGGGACGGAAGGATGGAAGGGTGGAGAGAGAGGTAGACAGTGACAGACAGACAGATGAAGATGGATGCGCGCGCGGGTGCACAAATAAAACACACACACACACACACACACACACACACACACACACACACACACACACACACACACACACACACACACACACGTGTTTATATATATATATATATATATATATATATATATATGTATATATAAGAGAGGTGGCGTTGGCCATTGTGGCACGGCCCTCGCGCTTCCTGAGGCGCTGACGGGGTATCTGGCACTTCTTTGTTTCTCAACAAAACCGGATGCTTCTTTTCCTTTCCCGCTTACGTAATTACGACTGCATTATGTAGGGATAATTATGGTCGTCTTTTTCACATTATTTTTTTTCATTCGTTCATTGTAATTATATTCTTATAACTCATTTACCTTTCATGTATTAGTGGGTGATAAGATAACGACCTGTTGCAGTTATTATTATCTTTAAAATCTATTGAAACTCTATACCTTAGTATTCAAACTTTTTACTGTTGGGTTGTCTTTATCATCGTTATTATTATCATTATGATAATCATTAATCTTTATTATCGTAGTTATGCTTAGGATTATGATTATTCCTTATTCTTACTATTATCAATATTAATATCATTGTTACGACCATTATTATTATCATCATTGTTATGTCATTATAATCATTGCTACCATTATCATCATCAAAATCATCTCATCACATCATCATATTTATCATTGATTGTATTAATAGTATTATGATCAATAATGTTATCATTGTTG
>NC_061845.1:21922741-21935241 GCF_019202785.1 Penaeus chinensis
AGTGCATGTGCATGTGCATATGCATGTGTATGTGTATGTGTGGATACGTGTTAATAGAGACATATCTAGTTCGACGAGAAACGGCCTGAGCACGTGATGAGATCGTCAAGAGGCAATTTCAAAATGGAATCACCGAAGATTGCCTCATTCTCTGTGACGCTAACAACCAGATCATTAGTAATCTCAGCCTCAAGTAGGTCATTACAAGCATCTTAATTACCAATTACTTTCTATGTCGAAGCTCATTTATATCCACATGAAATGTCATTAACGGTAGCCCCGAGACCGTGCTTAGGATATAATTACACATTTAGAATATTTAGAATGATTACATTTGGAATAACAATTCAGAATGCAGATTTATCATAAACTGTTTTAGAATACAGATTTGGAATAAACAGTTAAGAGAGTAGGGTTCAGGTATTTACATTTAGAATATATTAAGAATACAGATTCAGCACAGTTAAATTTAGAATATATTTAGAATACAGATTCAGCACAGTTAAATTTAGAATAAATATTTCGACCCAAGGATTTAGAATCCAAAATATTCATATTTAGAATACGATTTCAGAATAAGACCATACAAACTTAGAATTGAGACTATCGAAGATATTTGTAAGTACGATTCTAATGGTAATCGACATATGAAGAAATTGTGATTTATAGCGATAATGAATTACACTAATGATAATTTCCCGTCAAATATGGGGGACACATTAACACTTATGATATGTTACTTCCAATAACCACAATAATTATGAAAGGAATATAGAGAGTGATAATAATAATAATACTATTAATAGCAATAGTGATAACAACAAGCAGATGATGATAATAATGATGATGAGGATAATGATGATAATGATGTTGTTAATTATAATAATAATGAAAAGAAGAATATCAATAATAGTAGTGACAGTAACAATAATAATAACAACTGTCAATAAAACAATGAAAGTAAAGAAAATAACAGGAATATTGATAACAATGGGGGTGAAATTATGAAGAGTTGCAGATTCATTCAACCCGCTCGGAAGTGCATTTAGGTCATTCATTCAACATGTGAATGAAGTCGTTGCAATTAAGTGAGGATTACGATGCAACTTTTGCTCGTCTTTTACAACTTCTTATTGGTTTAAAAAGGAAGTATTTTCTCTGTCGGACTTTTAGCTTCTCGAAGTTTCTTTTCTTTATATGACTGTCTGAGATTATATATATATATATATATCCATATATATATCAATATCTATATATATATATCCATATATATATCCATATCTATATATATATCCATATATATAACCATTACTATATATATATCCATATCTATATATATATCCATATCTATATATATATCCATATCTATATATATATATCCATATTTATATATCCATATCTATATATATATATCCATATCTATATATATATATCCATATATATCCATATCTATATATATATATCCATATCTATATATATATATATATATATATATCCATATCTCTCTCTCTCTCTCTCTCTCTCTCTATATATATATATATATATATATATATATCCATATTTATATATATATGCGTGTGTGTGTGTGTGTGTGTGTGTGTGTAAATATGGATATATATATAGATATGGATATATATATGAATATATATATATATACACACACATATACACACACAAACACACATATACATGCACTACAACACGTATTAGTTAAAAGAGACATGATAGGAGTTGCTCTAGGGAGATTTTTAAAACCAATTTGACTAGAGAAATCAGAAGCCTAAAGGAAGTAGATTTCAACACGACTCATTATTCTCTTTGCCTGAATTTTAATCAGAAATAAAAGTAACCCTGTTTAAATCTTACTCTAGAGAGCACACAGTACATCTAGTTAATTGGCTGCTAACTTGCTACGGAAAACCTCGTCTCCTTCTTCATATCATTCGAAAGAGATAAATAATAATAATAAAAAGAAATGCCTTATTAGTACTTGAACAAACATAAATTTCCTTTAAGGCATAACAAACGTAATATTGGCGTACCTTAATTTCTACCTCATTACACAATGAAAAGAATTCAGAATACAAGTACATCGTCATTGATTAGTAGATTTAAGAACAATTAACTGTGTAGTCTTTGTATGTACAGAAGAGAATGCGGGTCTATCTTATAAATAAGGGAAAAGAACATAATCAAGGGAATGACTCACAAGCCACTTGGACCTTGAAAATAATGCATACGAAATAAGGTTTTTGAAAAATCTTAAATCCCTCGCAAACTTAATATTATAGGATCATCTCGTAAAGACTTTGATCCATGCAGTGGAAACCCTAACCTTTGATAATATTCGCTATCTTTAGATATTGAACGTTTCAGATTAAAGCCTCTCTCTTTTTATCTTTAAATATCTGGCTTATGTAGTTATGTAAATGCTCCCTTTATAACCATGCTTTCCAGGCGACACACAACACCATGTTTCCTTCAGTTTTGTCAGAAAAACAACTACAGGGAATCCACTAAAATAAAATATTTCAAATTTTCTGTCTACTTGCCTAACCTCGTAGGTATTTTAGTATTCCAATCTGCTTAGCTAGTTCTCGAGCTCGTAGATGCTCTACACCTGTGGTTCCCAGTCTTTTTATCCTCACGATCCCTTTCCTTACCCTCGCGATCCCTTTCTCAAATCTATCTGCGATCCCCGACATCAACCATTCCATTTATATTTTTTTTCTAACCACACGCTTTTAAGGAAAGAAGAAAAAACAAACACACTGTGCAAGTCTGATATACCTCATGGTGATCCAATAATCCCTGAAGACATAGTTCATAGCAAATTATGAACACGACCGCTGTCGACGCCAAGCAAACCGGCCTTTGTCTCCCTCAAGGCTTCGCAATCCCCAGCTGACCCCTCGCGACCCATCCGTTGGGATCCACTGCTCTAGAATGCTCACTTTCATATGTCTATTTCCATTTGACTCCTAAATAACGCAATATATATCTCTTGCCCCTTTCACCTTCATTCGCCCTGTAGTTTTGAGTCCAGTCATTGATAGGTAAAGAGTGTATTTTGTTAATTAGTCATATACGTTCAGAGGAAGCTGCTGCCACTCATGTATTTCATACTTAAACTGCGTCACAACTTATTGTATAATATAAGATTGATCAGTTATGATAATGAGAAACATCCGTAATATATACACACTGCATCATTACCTCATACACATCATTATGATTTAGATAGCAAAGCAAAGACGCGAACATATAAGTGTGCGATCTGAAATTCTAATTGGATTAAGGACAGCCATCGCAGCGCTGGGTTTAATTTTCATTACGTGCCTTCGTTTCCCGGCAGCAAGCTTTACTGATTCAGTAATATAATTGCACACACGCACATCGACACACACGCGCACACAGACATACACACACATAATATATATATATATATATATATATATATATATATATATATATATATATATATATATATATATATATATATATAAGCGTGTGTGTGTTTGTGTGTGTGTGTGTAAGCACACCGATACACACGCGCACACAGACATACACACACATTATATATATATATATATATATATATATATATATATATATATATATATATATATATATAAAAGCGTGTGTGTGTTTGTGTGTGTGTGTGTAAGCACACCGATACACACGCGCACACAGACATACACACACATTATATATATATATATATATATATATATATATATATATATATATATATAAGCGTGTGTGTGTTTGTGTGTGGGTGTGTAAGCACACCGATACACACGCGCACACAGACATACACACACATTATATATATATATATATATATATATATATATATATATATAAACGTTTACATACATACACACACACACACACACACACACACACACACACACACACACACACACACACACACACACACACACACACACACACACACCAATGCAATAACATGAACAATTCTACAATAAAAGCACAACCATCAAAGATAAAACTAAAATAAACAGCAACGCACCTTCCTCCCCCTCGAAGGAGGACTCCTTCTTCTTGGAGGAGAGTGCCCCCATGGTCCTCCTCCTCTTAGCTTGACATGAAGAAACCTCTGACCTCTCTTCTCTCCCTCCTCTTCCTCCTTCTCGTCTTCTTCCTCTTCCGGTCTTCTCAAATCATTTACATCCTACCAGGGTATTATATGCTTGTTTTTTGTTTTCTCTTTCTGTTTTTCTCTCTTTAGCCTTCTAATTTTCTACAAACAATACTTTCTACGAACGATTATTATTATTTTTCACTGAATAACCAAAAAAACTCAAAACACAGACACTCTCCACCGATTTCCTAAGTGGACTTTTCTCGCCCAATCATTTCACTTTGTGTTTTATTATTACTATTTCTGTTATCATTATTATTGTCCTTCCTCTCCATGACTGTCCTTTCCCCTCGTCCTTGGAGATCCTTCGAAGGACAATCGACGTGCTGGCCGCCGGAAGGATCGCTGGAAAGAGATGGAAGAGAGTCAGTTTATGCGGGCTGGACAATCGCCTTTTATTGGCTTGTATTAGTTGCATGTGATTGCGTTTATATAGATGTATACATATACTGTGTGTGTGTATATATATATATATATATATATATATATATATATATATATATATATATATATTGTATATGTATATATATATATAAATACATACATATGTGTGTGTGTGTGTGTGTGTGTGTGTGTGTGTGTATGTGTGTGTGTGCGTGTGTGTGTAATGAATATATATGTATATATAACTAACAAACTAAATAAGTATATATTCATATATATGCGCGTGAGCACGAAAATGCACACACACACACACACACACACACACAAACACACACACACAGACACACACACACACACACACACACACACACACGCGCGCGCGGGTGGGCGATTTGTGTGTGCATTTGCACGGATTTGCATAATTTGGGTAAATCAATATATATATATATATATATATATATATATACGGTAGTGAGTGAGTCTGTTGAGAACCACCAACAATGATTACCAAAACAACTACGGTGAAGCTGCTGACAGAAAGGCAGTGTCTTTTGCGAAAAGGCGGTTTATCAGTGCAACTGGTAGTTCACAACAGAAGCAGAATATGTCTGGCTGCAGTTTAGTTCTACCGAATAAAAGGCAGAGAAAACAGTCCTGATTAGATGAAACTGCGAGCAAAGAAAAACTCGCTTGTTTTATAGCTCCTGGCCACATCCTGAATATGAACCTATGAGGGATGCCACAGCTGATCAGCTCAATGATCATTCTGTTTCATGAAAACACACACCCACACACACACACACACACACATACACACACACATACACACACACACACACATATATATGTATATGTATGTATGTAGGTGTGCATATATATACTATATGTATGTGTGTGTGTATGCGTGTCGTGTGGCAATAGAGCCTTTAGAGCCTCACCCACTCCCTATCCCCCGTGGGGCAATAGCCTCTTACCCTATTCCTCCCTAACTTCTCCCTCATGTCGTGTGGCAAAAGCCCCTTACCCTATCCCTCCCTCTCTTCCCCTCTCCCCACCCTCCTTCCCCTTCCCCCATGTGGCACAGCGCCTCCCCCCCCCCCCTGCCTGCCCCACGATAACTTGGTTAAGCCGCTACGAGTCCTCAATTAGCGAAACCGTCACTCCGTCCGACCGGCGGCGAGGAGATCAAAGTCCCTTCTCGCCCGCACTCAACCTCACTCGAGTCAGTTAACTCGCGTTTCTCTCTTGATCTTTCGCTCTGCGTAATGTATCTTGTTTTCCCTCTTCCGACGTCTCATTCTCTCTTTTTTTGTTGATTGATTTGCTAATTATTATTATCATGACCACTAATAATAATGATACCTTTATTATTGTTATTATTATTAATGTTCACTTCTTGTTTTTTTTATATTATTGTTGTCATTATGGTTAATATTACTATTGCCATTATCATTGTCATTATCATTATTACTATTATCATCATTAATAGTATCAACATGATTATCATTATCCTTTCACCTTCATTATCAACATAATAATTTCTTATTTTACTTTTCGCTGCTATTCTTTCCCTCGGGTCTTGATTTCTGCGTTTTTATTTCTTCGTACTCCTCGACACAATTTTTTTTTTCTTTTTAATTATGTCTTTTCCCCAACGTCCCAGTTTTATGAATGTTACGCCATATTTTCTTCACACTGTGCATTATAGAAGTGCTCAGTGACCCGTTAATTGTGTGTGCGTGTCTCTGTGTGACTGTGCCTTTGTTCGTCTTTGCTTATTTCTTGATCTCTCTGTTTCGTGATTTAGCTCTGTTTTCTTTCCTTTTTTTTGTCTGTTGTGGGTTTCTTTATTTGTCTGCCTGTCTCTCTCTCTCTTCCTCTCTCTTTCTTCTTTTCTCTTCTCTTCTCTCTCTTTCTCCTTCTCTCTCTCTTTCCTCCTTCATTTCCTCTAGGTGTATGTGTATTTATGTGTGTGTGTGTGTGTGTGTGTGTGTGTGTGTGTGTGTGTGTGTGTGTGTGTGTGTGTGTGTATAGTGTGTGTGTGTATAGTGTGTGTGTGTGTGTGTGTGTGTGTGTGTGTGTGTGTGTGTGTGTGTGTGTGTGTGTGTGTGTGTGTGTGTGTGTGTGTGTGTGTAGTGAGTGTGTGTAGTGTGTGTATATTTATGTGTGTGTGTGTGTGTGTGTGTAACTCACATGGAGGAGGGGTGCAGTGGGAGCGTTCTCGTCTAGCAATCTTGTTGACCTACGTTCAAATCCCACGCTGCCAGTGTATGGTACCCAGGCCATTCCTTACACCCAGAACAAGAATAACCATTGAAAGAAATGGAATTTAACATTCTCCTTCTCTCTATCCTTCCCTCCTTCTCTCTCTCTCTTTCACTCTCGCATTCTCTCCCCTCCTCCTTTATTTCATCTCTCTCTCTCTCTCTCTCGCTTCCTCTCTCTCGACCTCACACATCTATTTCTCCTTATATTTCCCAGCGCTTTCATCCATCAGTCTTTCTTTCTGTCTATACATTTCCCTTTTGCCTCTATTCCCTCCGCCGTTTCCATTCCACTTCCTCCAGAGAATCTTCTTGCCTCGCTCTCTTCTCGCCTCTCCGCTTCGCCCTTCCTTCGCTTCTTCGCTTTCTTGTCTCCTAACGAATGCCGGAGAGTTATCTTCGTGTAAGGAAATTTCAGGGTCCTTTTCTTCCCTACTTTCCTGCGTCCAATCCCTCATAGTCTAAATCTTCGCCTTCTCTCTTATCTTTCTTTTTCTTCTTCCTGTTTCCTTTATTTCTTTTTTTTGTTTGTCTCTTTTTTCGCTCCTCTTTCCTCATTCATTTTCTCTTTCTCCCTTTTTTTTCACTTGTTATTTCTTTTTTGTCTTTTCTTTTCGTATCTTTCCCTACTGCCCCTGTCTCCTTGTTTCCTTCTCGAATTTACCCCCTTCTCTCTTCCTCTCTCTATCTTTCCCATTCACCCTTCTTTCCGTTCCCCCTTCCCTATTCTTTATTCTTCTTCCCTTTTCCTCGCCTCTTTTCTCCCATCTCCTTGCTTCGCCCCTCTTTTCTTCTTTCCTTTCCCCTTTCCCCTCCATTTATTCCATTTTCACTTTCCACGCCTCTTTTCTCCTCTCTCCTCCCTTCGCCACTCTTTCCTTCTCTGCCTTCTCCCTTTCCTTCCTCCATCCCTCTCTCCTCCTTTCGCCCCTCTTTCCTTTCCTCCTTCCCATCCCCTTTTTCCTCTTCCCATCACCCCATCCTTTTTTCCCTTTCGTCTCCTTCCTCCTTTCCCTTCCCCCTCGATATACCTGTACTCCTTTCCTTTCTCCCCACTCTCCTTCCTTCTCTCCTCCCTCCTTTCTCTCCGCCTTTCCTATACCTTTTCCCCTTTCCCCGCCAGCCCTCACAGCGTTGACAACCCGCGCATTACTTTCCCACTTTGCTTCGTCACCCGTATAATCTGGTGGTTTGGAGGCCGCTCGGCGTGAAGGCCAGAGAAGCAGGCTGGAAGGAGTACGTTGGGGGTTAATGGCAACACGATTTTGCGTTCGTGCGGATTGTAGCGTTGAATGCAATTTGGTACGCTTGTGCTTCAATGTTGAGGAGTTAAAGCTTGGGTTTAGGTGCAAGGAGATCGTAGCGTGATGATTTGGTGGTCGATGTAGGATGTGGATTTTTTTTGTCTCTAGCTCTTTCTTTCTTTCTTTCTTTTTTTTAGTTTTTAGTTTTGAGATGTTGAAACTTGGTTTTTAAACGTGGAGAAAGAGTAGTGATTTCGTGTTTGATACAAGATGTAGAATGATGTTTTGTGTGTGTGTGGTTGTTGAAGTTTGTACTTTATGGAATGAGAATGTAGGATGGCGTTTCGATTTTTTTTTGTGTAATGTCGAATTGCGTTTTTTCATATTTGGTAAATATAAAACAGTAAATCTGAGCTTGACGTGTGATACTGAAAGATGGTTTATATGTTTATTTGAATTTAGCACAGGAGTTTGCGCTTGAAGTGAAATATATGGTGAATAGTATTTACTTGAAAAATGTATAATGATGATTTTGAGCTTGATGTAAGATATTGAATGGTGAGTCTATATGTGAATTTTAAACGTTGGTTTTATGATTCATGAATACTGAAAAATTTATATTGATCGTATTGAATTTCATACAAAATACTGAATGTCAAAATAACAAAGTACTGGATGTAAAACGGTGATTTCAGACATAGAATGTGCTCCATTAGCGCTGGAAATCATTAGATACAAATACAGAATAGGAAAATGATGGGTTTTCTTCCACGTAAAATGTACAATGATAGCTGCGAGCTGTTTCCACTAAGAACTCATACTATTAGAACTCGACATGAGATTCAGTGTAAAATTTTACAAAGTTTACCGTCGTAAAAAGATTTCGCTCAATATCCCGGCAGTGTTGTTACACATATGTGCGTGCAGGAGGAGATAGAGTCACTGAGTATGGAAGAAAGTGAGTATAACAATTATACGTCTCATAAAACGATGTACTGTTCCTACGTTCTTGGATCATTATAAAAAACAACAACAGCTACAACAAATTGATATAAAATAATTTAAATGACTTCCAAAGAAAAGAATCATCCTGCATATTACGACAGAAAAGCTTTAAAGAAACACCGCCAACAGCGGCTTCAAACTTTCTTGTCAACAAAGCCTCTAAGGGAAGTGTAAAACGCTGTTAAACATTCAGCTGCGTGATCATATCCTAAATACCCTCAATGACCGTCAAGTTTTGTGTGTGTGTGTGTGTTTGAGCATGAGTAGGGGTATGGATGTGTGTGTCTGCGTGCGTGCGTGTGTGTGTGTGTGTGTGTGTGTGTGTGTGTGTGTGTGTGTGTGTGTGTGTGTGTGTGTGTGTGTGTGTGTGTGTGTGTGTGTGTGAGAAATTATGAGTATGAGTATGAATGTGTGTGCGCGTCCGCTCTGCTTTCCCTTCTTCTCAATTTTACACATTCCGTTGCTGTACGCCTTACCCCTTGGTATGCAATATGCACATAGGCGCGTAATACTACTACAGATTAATTAATACTGATTAAGGTCGAACGGGTGGATGAAAAAAAAGGAATTCCTGCGAAAATCAATCAAATAACCTGACTCAAGTTGGTCTTGAAATGAAAACTTTTCATGGACTCGACGAACAGTAACGATGAGTGTCCGTTTATACAGACATGTACGCACACACACACTCATACAGGCACACACACACACACACACACACACACACACACACACACACACACACACACACACATACACAAGAGAAAGAAAACATCTACCTACACACATATGATAACACACATACGGAAACAATCACATGCACACAAACAAAATACAGATACAAAAATCAAAAAATAAAATAGGAAACAGAGAGAAACCGAGACACACAAAAGGCAAGACACAAAGCGAGCGCACAAAGGCATCAGCCACACATGACACGGCGGGCGGCGGCGGCGGCGGCTAATGGGTCGGGCGGCGGCGCTCGAGCGCTTATCGGCGCCCGAGGCTCGCTTCCGGTGATACGGCGCCGCGCGGCGGTCGGCTGCCCCGTCACTGCCCTGGCGGGTGCGCTCTGGAGAAACATG
Source organism: Penaeus chinensis (assembly GCF_019202785.1). Lineage (NCBI taxonomy): Eukaryota > Metazoa > Arthropoda > Malacostraca > Decapoda > Penaeidae > Penaeus > Penaeus chinensis. The sequence goes on from NC_061845.1 coordinate 21,932,892, forward strand.
TACACCACACAAAACTCACTCATAAATATGTACATACACGAATTCATATGCACACACACACACACACACACACACACACACACACACATACACATACACATACACACACACACGCACGCAGACAGACAGACAGACACACACAAACACACACACACACACACACACACAAACACACACACACACACATACATACTCACACACACAGACTCACACGCACGCACACAGACACACACACACATACTCACACACACATACACATACACACACACACACACACACACACACACACAGACAGACAGACACACACACACACAAACACACACACACACACACACACAAACACACACACACGCACACACATACTCACACACACACACATACTCACACAGACACACACACACACACACACACACACACACACACACACACACACACACATACACACATACTCACACACATACACACAAAAACACACACACACAGATATATACACACATACACAAACTCACATCTATGTATATACGTATGTGTATGTGTATGTTTATGTTCATGTTTATATATGTGTTTGTGTGTGGGTGTATGCTTACATATATACATATAAATAATAATAATAACAATAATAATAACAATTATAATATTAATAATGATAATAATAATAATAAAATAATAGCAATAATGATAACAATATAAACAATAATAATAACAATATAAACAATAATAATAATACTAATTATTATTATGATAATAATAATAATAATAATTATTATTATTATAATAATAATAATAATAATAAAAATAATAACAATATTAATAATGATAATAATAATAATAACAACACACAAACATGCAACACACAAAATCTCACACACATTACATAGAAATTCACTCCTTCTCCCAAACGTTTTTAACCGGAAGTCAATTAAGCTCTCTTCCGATTCCTTCAGCATTAAGAAATATATTTAAACTTTAAATCGTTATATCCTTATACCTTGAAAAACTGTACATGTAATTTCATAACCCACACAACTGCAAGATTTTGTGACCCGAACTTAACCTAACTTATTAATATTCACGCACGTCACAGAGGTTATGCCGTTGAGTTTCCTTCAAGCTAAAGCTACGATTTATAAGCCGTTGTCATATGTCATTTGTTGTCAAATGATTTTATAAGGCGTGAATTTTTGGGACAAAGTTACACTTAAAAAAAAAAAAAAAGGAAAAAAGAAGAAAAAAAAGTTCCGATACATAGTCAACGATTGCACTGTAAAGGCTATGACACATTTCCTTTGATAGATAAATCTTACTAATTTAATTGTAATATTCAGCATGATCATTACTTCCATTCTTCTTTTTCTCAATTAACATAATTATCATTATAATTATCATCATCATCATCAGTCATCATTATAATTATTATTATTAATATTATTATTATCATTATTGTTGCTGCTATTATTAATTGTTATTATTGTAAATATTATTATTATCATTATTACTATTACTACTATTATCATCATTATTATCATCATTACTATTATTATCATTATCATTATTATTATTATTATTATTATCATTATCATCATTATTACTGTTACATTATTATCATCATTATTACTATTATTATTATGATTATCACCATCATTATAACTATTATATCCTTATTATCCTTATCATTATAATGGTGAGGATGATAATGAGGATCATGAGTATCAACATCATCATCATTATCATCACCATCACCATTAGAACCATTATCATTGACAAAATCATCGCCTTACTCAAATTGGCTAATAATTACGGTTTCATTAATATTCTTTAGCGTTTATCTAAGAACAGAATAATTACTTAAAAATCTCAAATGTGTTTTTTTTTTTTGAACGCATAATATTAATAATTTTCGTATCATGATGATGATAATGATGATTATGATAACAGTAAAAACGATGATGTTCATAATAATAATAATAATGCTAACAATAATAATAGTAAAATAATAATAATGATAATAGTTATACTAGTACTGCTAATACTACTACTAATAATAACAACAACAACAAAATTACAATAATAATAATAACAATAACAATAATAATGTTAATGATAATAATAGTAATAATAATAATAATTATTATTATTATCAATATAATAACAATAATAGTAATAGTAATAATATTTCTTATTATTATCAATATGATAACAATAATAACAATAATATTACAATAATAACAATAACAATAAAAATAATAATAATAAAAATAATAATAACAACAAAAATAATAATAACATTAATGGCAATAATAATAACAATAATGATAATTATATTCATAATCATGATAATAACAATAATAAT
>NC_061845.1:21960241-21962741 GCF_019202785.1 Penaeus chinensis
TCACATACTTTTGTTGAAGAGGTGGCAACTGAAATGTTTGAATTTGTAATGTAAATGTTTAGCACTTTCTGCTGTTGAGATAACGCATTCAAACGCAGGGAAACTATTGGCAGATGATCTGTTGATTTTCAGTAGATTTATTAATTTGTCTTTTTGTATCAACTTTTCTCAAAATGCCATATGCCCATAAGCTTTCTATAACATTTTCTCTCTGTCTGTTTCTGTCTCTGTCTCTCTCTCTGTCTCTCTTTCGCCCTCTCTCTCTCTCTCTCACTCTCTCTCTCTCTCTCTCTCTCTCTCTCTCTCTCTTTCTCTCTCCCTCTGTCTCTCTTCCTCTGTCTCTGTCTCTCTCTCTCTCTCTCTCTCTCTCTCTCTCTCTCTCTCTCTCTCTCTCTCTCCCCTCTCTCTCCCTCTCTCTCTCTCTCTCTCTCTCTCTCTCTCTCTCTCTCTCTTCCCCCCCCCCTCTCTCTCTCTCTCTTTCTCTTTCTCTTTCTCTTTCTCTTTCTCTTTCTCTTTCTCTTTCTCTTTCTCTTTCTCTCTCTTTCTCTTTCTCTTTCTCTTTCTCTTGCTCTCTCTCTCTTTCTCTTTCTCTTTCTCTTTCTCTTTCTCTTTCTCTTTCTCTTTCTCTTTCTCTTTCTCTTTCTCTTTCTCTTTCTCTTTCTCTTTCTCTTTCTCTTTCTCTTTCTCTTTCTCTTTCTCTCTCTCTCTCTCTCTCTCTCTCTCTCTCTCTCTCTCTCTCTCTCTCTCTCTCTCTCTCTCTCTCTCTCTCTCTCTCTCTCTCTCTCTCTCTCTCTCTCTCTCTCTCTCTCTCTCTCTCTCTCTCTCTCTCTCTCTCTCTATCTATCTATCTATCTATCTATTCGTCTTCATCATTTAAAAAAAAAAATCTTCCAATCCTCAAGTTATTCTCATTCTATCTTTCTCTTTTTTTTCAATCACTATATTTCTGCCTAACTTTCTTGTTCACATTTATGTACCAATTTTCTCTATTTCTGCCATTCTGTAGCTTGGTTACTATTAGTGCTGCGTGCAATGCTGGACCATTTGAACTTCCCAGCATAGATATATAAAATTACTTTTTAAAATTGCTCTTCTGCACCTCAGCCTCTTCCTATGTATCTCCGTCGCCCCCCGCAAAAGATATGAAAAGAAAAAAAAATTATAATCATCATTCCGTTTTTTTCAGATACAGTTGTGGCTAGCGAACCGTAGAGGCTGTTTCCGTCGACTCTCCTCATATCCATCTGATTTCGAAGATGATTATCATACAGAAATGAAAAGATTTTACCAACATGCAACTGAGACTGGGCATCATCTTTTCAAGGTATGTGCTTCTGGCATTTTCTTCTCTACATGTTTTTATTCCCAAGTCAGTGAATACATGTTATTAGAGTTTATGTAATATAATTTAATCATGAAGAGGCGCATGAAAAATCTTTCGTTTGTCTAGCCTAATTTTAGGCTCGTAATCATGAAGCGACTGTTATTTCTTTAATAAGGATCATGTACATGAAAAGTTCATAAAAGTATAATTAAACATAACTGTATTTATTTTGCCAGTTTGTCATTTGGACAATATTGTTCATCAAAAATATAATATTTTGTCGCGGTTGCCAGTCCTGATATCGGTGTCCTAGGGTAGAATACCACTTTCTTGACATGAGTTCAACTTTGACACACGGACCTGACATTGACACGACAAAAACTGACCCATGCAGACAGATTAGAAGGTACTGCCCCCTTTCTGTGCTGTCCCCACGAGGAAGCTACCGTGATTGGCACGTAATGGATTAATCAGAGCACACCATTTATGAGTACTTTACTGCGAAGGCACGTACGGTCTTAGAAACTTATATAATATTCATAAAAATAGATCACTCACATATTAGTATCAGAGATTGTGTAATTGACAAAAGTATATATGTAATTCGGTAATTTAGAAGTTTAACACAGTTGCAAACTGACCTCATAAACAATCAAATAACTTCTGACATACAGTAGAAAACTCCACAGCATTTATTACTCTGAAGAAAGCTGCAGCTGGCCAAGTCTTTTCCGAAAATTCCAAAGAAAAAATAGCCACTCCGCTCCCGCACTGAAATGATCAACGACCTCACTCCAGCAGCGAACAGAATTTAGTTCAGGAACAAGGTGATTATTATTTCATGCCCCAAGTCAATCTTCAGCAATTCCCCAAAACAAACAAAGAATTCAAGGAAATGAAAGTCCAAATTCGCGACAAGCAATCAGAACAATTTCTGCGAAGTATTAACCATTAAATATTTACGTTTGAGGTTTGGAGAAAAAAAATAACAGGCTCACGGAGAGAGTTGTAAGAAAGCTGCAGTTTTACAACTTAATACAACAAACTGGTATGTATCGGTGGCCTAGAAATTCTAAAATTCAAACATTTCTGTTCATTTCCGAAAGGAACATTTTAAAATCGTTAATGTATATCAGACTACTATGCCGCTAACGCCGTTGAAATAATCGAGTGAAG
>NC_061845.1:21977741-21982741 GCF_019202785.1 Penaeus chinensis
TATGGTTTTTCTCGGGTTTTGGTTGAGCGAAATGTTGCTTTTCTTTTCGACTCTGTTCTGATTAAAGGGGGTCGGTTAAGGGTAAGTTGTATTTTCCTATTATTTCTATCTTTCTTTAATTTTCAACGAAAAAGAGGACAATATAAAATAGTAAGTCTGTAAAACCTTAAATACCTTAAGAGTATAAAAATACATGCCGACGACCTTCCAAACATTCAAATAGATATCAGCTATGTAAAACAATTTAGAAATACTCATTAACTATCAAAAATAACTTATTTAACGACCAAATGACTATCAAAATACAATTTAACTGTCATATATATATATTATCGATTTTTTTTCCGTGTTTATTTGATCAAAAACAGAAATGAGGAGAAGTAGGCAGACACGATAATGAACACCGAAGAGAGAGAATCCTAATGGAAGAAATATAAATAAACGTAACTTTAATTAAATGATAAAAATCATGGATTATTAGTATCATTATTATTTTTATAAATATTACTATTATTATTATTATTATTGTTATTATTATTATTATTATTATTAAAATTATTACTGTAATCATTATCGTAATTGTTATTGTTGTTTTGTTGCTGTTGTTATCGTTGTTATTATTATCATTATTATTGTTATTACCAATAGCATCACCATTACTATTATTCTATCATTGTCATTCTAGTTATCATTACGATTATCATTATTTTGTTATTATTATCCTTCTCATTATTAATATTTTTGTGGTTAATATTAATTATGTTATTATTACTATTATCATGCTAATAATAACGATACGGATAATAATGACAATGATAACATCGTTATTACTTTTATTTTCATATTAATAATAAAATGAGAATTACAATGATAATGATAATTAAAGTCATAATCACTATTGATATCATAATAATAATGATAATGTGATAATAACAGTTATGATAATGATAATTATATCATTGTTATGACCATAATCATTATTATCATTTCATTATCATTAATGTAATTACTGCTATCATTATCATCATTATTGTTGTAATTTTCTTTATTATCATTATCCTTGTCAATACTGGAGTTATTACTACTATGAATAATATTATTATCATTATGATTACTATCATCTTTATCATTATTATTATAATTTTTATTTGCTATTATTATCAATACTATTATTATTTCTATTAATATTGTTATTTAATGTTTACTATTTTATGTTATTACTATTATTAATATGACTTTTTTAATTACCTAATTATTATAATTATTAGTAATATCATTATTATTATTATTATTATTGTTATTATTATTGTCCTTGCTATTATCATCATTATTAGTTATTATTATTATAACCATTATTATCACTAATAATGTTATCATCATTGTTAGTATTATCATTATTTTTGTTGCTATTGTTATTTTATTGTTACTATTTATTTATTGTTACTATTATTATTATTGATAATAATAATAATGCTAATGCTAATCGGGTGTGTTGTGTATAGGGGTGTGAATTCTGTACAAGAGAAAGATGGAAGGAAAATACAGAATGTGTGTGCTGAATGTTGGATGTGTAATCGTGTAAATGTGAAAAGGGAGAGAGCGTTGGCTGGTCGTCTGCATGGACGTGTTAAAATGAAAAAAAGGCAAGATCATATAATTGTTATTCTTCCCCTCGGTTTGAGCATCCACCTTTTGGAAGCGGAATCCCAGGTATGGCAAAAGTTTTGTGCTGTTTAGGAGACCCGAGAAAGTTTCAAGCATTCAGTCTTGGTCAGATTCAAGATTTAGAGGTGGTAAATATTATTTGTCTTTTTTCTGGCTAGGACTAATTAAAAGCCCTACTACGGTATGATGTTTATTTATTGAGCAAGTTGCACTCACTAGGGAGTAATTCAGTCACGGGAGATTGTCACATGTGCGTGCATTTATTTATCACAGAGGGGGTGATGCACGTGAAAACCAACACCAGATGTACTTAAAAAATAACACATAAACATATATGTACTCCTAAGTTGGCGTCCCAACTCCATAAGTATTTTTTCCCAGAGTGTCAACACGAAAACATACGGATCCCCGATGTTAACTAGTTAATCTCCAACCCACAATGGAGATTAAATACTGCAGACTTACTTTACATAAAAAATCACCTGTGTAGATGAAAAAAAATACATTTTGAGAAATAGGTTAGAGACGAAGGCCAAGTAAAAAGGAAAATAACACCAAAGGGCCACAGATCACGAAGACTGCCTCAACACCCCAACGGTCAGGCAAGAATCCACCGAGAAAACACATCGAGAAAAAGTAAAAAGGTCCTGAAAGTATAAGGGGCGAGGTTGTCCCTTCTATTTGACGTGGTTCTTTTATGCTCTGACATTGTGGCTCACCGAGTACGGCCTTGGGACTCACCAAAGGGAATGCACCCTGCAGATGGTAATGCAGTATGTTCCACACAAAGTCCAAAAGAGACCAGGTGTCTCCTATACACATCCACAGAACGGTACTTAACTTTAAGAATTCAGAAAACCTTGGCGCGAAGCTAGGTAAATCCAGAAAGTGAGAACATAGGTCTAATGATATTAATAGCAAGACCACCGTACAGTTCAGAAGTCAGGACCGAAGTTATTTCCCTTCTTTCTTTCTTTCTTTCTTTGTTGGATTTCTTGGCTATCAACCAGCGGCATGTGGCCAAGGTTATTAAGCCAATGGATCCTATTTATTCTATCAATCTATATAAGGTCATAAAGTTTTGTCTCTCTTAAAAAAGTGATTACTTTACTGATTATTTTTTCATCGTCTGATAAGATATTTGCTATTGTGAGTGGTATGTTTTTTATTCTGAAATAAATGATTTATGGATTGTCTATTATTAGTGTATTATGGCAGGTTATGAGTAAGTGTTCTCTAGTCAGATGATTTGTGCAATGGGGGCACTGTGGAGGGTATCTTCTTTCCATGTCATGGAGTGAGGTGTGTTATCCTTGTGGCGTTAAGTCTTAGGCGGGCCAACACCACCTGCTCCCTTCTGTTTTTTTTTCTGTGGAATGTGTCCCACTTTTCAATTATAGTTTTGTGTTTGTGGTTTGTTGGTCCACTCACTTTGCCACAGGAGATGTATTTTTGCTTTTATAAGAGACACAAAACACCTGAGATCTGTCCGAACTATGGTAGTGTCCAGATCGCCAGTTGACCCGGCTAATTTGTCAGCCTGTTCATTGCCATGGATACCAGAGTGGCCTGGTACCCATATTAGCTTGATTGATTTGTTTTAATAGCTTTAAGCGAACTTAGTGAGTCTGAAAAAATAACTATTCTATCATGGATCGTCGATAGTGCAAAATCAATAGCTTTGTCAATAGCAAAAAGTTCGGCAAGAAAGATCGATGTATGATTCGGCAGTCTGAACTTTAGTTCACATTCAGTCGACCATACACCCGCACCTACACACTCATCTGTCTTGGAGCCGTCGGTATTTATATGAAAAAAAGGGAGATGTTTAATAAGGATCTCTCTGAACCTCTGGCGTACCTCCACCTCCGGCGCCATGGCCTTGGCTGATGGAAGCCAGGCTTCCATATTTCCCTTCCCAAAACCATTGGTACTTATACCCCGAAAGAGACCCCCAGGTCACGCCCCAGGCGCGGCGCGAAAAGTAGAAAATATGTCAAGAAAGTATCATAAGACCTACGCGGTGGTTCGACAGTCCATGCAATCCAAAGAACCCAAACAACCGCGTGAAGAGAAGAGATAGAAAAAAAAAAAAAAAATTGACGACCATAACTCTCTTCTTGAGTTATTTTGGAAACGTCGCCGAAGAGAAAGAATAAAAATAAAAAAAAAAATAGAGGAATAAGGGAACGGAAAAAAAAAACTGATCATACACAGTTTAAGTGAAAATTGTGCATTATGTCCTGTGGTCATAAACATAACTAAATCCAAATTAGATCATTAACAGTCTCTGGCAGCCCGTGTGGCGTTGGTTGCGGCTTATGAAGGCGCTCTCGAGTCGGGATGGCGAGGCGCAAATGGCGGGTGTAGCACCTGCCTCGTGCGGGCACGCTCCAGCCGAGAGGGCGAGCGAAGGCCAGGCTACAGGCTGATAGCCCAGGATCTTCATGGGGGAACTGTCAGGTGATGGCGCACTCAAGCCGAGAGGGAGAGGCACAAGATTGGCGAGGCGGCAGCCTCACGCGGGTGCACAATGAGTGCGCCCGCTTCGTAACAATAACAATAATAATGATAATGATAATAATAACGACACTAATGCTATTGATAATAACAATAACAGTAATAATACTAATATTGATAATAACAGCAACAATAATAATCATAATGTACTGATAATGATAATATTGATAATAACAGCAACAATAATAATCATAATGTACTGATAATGATAATAATAATAATACTGATAATAACAACAACCATAATGTACTGATAATGATAATAATGATAGTATTGATAATAACAGCAACAATAATAAAAATCAGTGATAATAGTGATGATATTAACAATAACAATGATAATAATAATAATAATAATAATATATGCATGTGGTTAATGCCAACAAGACCTTAGTGTGTAATATTACGGTACCCGCCTTCCATTGGATGGACGTAATACAAAGTTACATGCCGTTTTAGGGCTTATAGTGAGAATAATAATACCGTAATTGTGTCACTGATAACAGTAATGTTAAGATTACAAATAACGGTAATTATGATTACAGAAAGAACAAGAACAAATAGATCAGATAAAATATATAGCAATAATGTATATAATGATGAAGATACTCACAAATAATCATGGGAAATCAATACACAAGTTCAATAATTTTCTTTTCAACTTGATTTAAATATATTATCTTCTACTGTATAAGAAAGAAGTCAAGTTTCATAAAACCACTCAACATACGAAAAGCAAAGAAAAGAAAGTAAAAAAGAAAGAAAAAAAATCGTGAAAAACGAATCAGAATTTTAAAGTTGCTTTGTCTAAGAGCA
>NC_061845.1:21987741-21990241 GCF_019202785.1 Penaeus chinensis
CCCAGAGAGATTCGCGATGCACCGTGTCAAACGCCTTCTTGAGATCGATGTAGGCTGTGAGCAGCTCACGTCCGAACTCACGACGGCGCTCTATAATGATTCGAAGCGCCAGGATGCGGTCTATTGTGGACTTGCCAGAGTGAAACCAGATTGCTCCGGTCTTTGGTGCCTCAACAGGTGGTCCCTGATACGTCTCAGTAAGATGTGTGCGAGTACCTTGCCTGGTACACTGAGTAGTGTAATGCCTCGGTGATTGCTGCAGTCCCACCGATCCCCTTTCCCCTTCCAGAGAGGGATGACCACACCCCTCAGCAGGTCAGGGGGAAAGGTACCAGTCTGCCAGATGGCAGACAGGACTGCATGCAAGCCCCTTGCCATAGGTTCTCCACCAGCCTTTAACAATTCGGCTGGGATGCCACAGACACCTGCTGCTTTACCACTCTTCAGCTTGGAGATCGCCCCCCTGATTTCGGTCAGGGAGGGTGGATCCTCGCTGATGGGTGGATCTGGCAGAGGAGTCTCAACATTACCCGCATCCATGTTAACTGTTGGTGGATCAACCTTATACAACTGCTCAAAATACTCAGCCCAACGCACACGCACCCCATCAGGATCTGAGATTATCTGGCCACTTGCTGAGCGGACTGCAGCCGTCTGTGAGGGGGGCTTGGAGTTCAGCTTTCTCAGAGCTTGGTAGGCAGGACGAAGGTCATTTACAAGGAAATGGCTTTCGACCTCCTCTGCAAGACTACTGATAAACTGTTCCTTATCCCTTCTCAACAGTGACCTAGTCCTGCGCACCAGAGAGCGGTGCAAAGTGCGATCCCCTGACAGTCGAGCCGCACGACAAGCATCTGTGGCTTCCAGCGTCTCCTGCGAGATGGAATTCTGTCTTGTTCTTGGGCGTTCACCAATGGATTCCTGAGCTGCATCAAGCGTTTCACGCTTGAAGGTATCCCACATAAGAACAGGGTCTGTCTGGCCCTCGAGTGCTGTGAGACGACCAGAGATAGCCTCGGCAAACCCCCGGGTACACTCGTCCTCCCTCAATCTGTCCAAATTAAACACCCTAGGGTGTTCATTTGGGCGACGGGGGGTTCTAAAGTGGACCCGGAGAGTAGCCACCACTATTCTATGGTCAGTTCCACAGAACTCAGCGCTTCGATATACCCTGCAGTTCTGGAGGATCCTCCATCGAGTGCTAACGAGGATGTGGTCGATCTCCTTGGCCACTCTTCCTGTATCGCTGTACCAAGTCCAGCGATGCGGGACAGAACGCTGATACCAGGAGCCAGAAATCCTCAATTTCTGGGACCTAGCAAAGTCACGGAAAAGGAGGCTATTCTCACTGCCAGCATCAGCTCCTGAGCCATGAGGACCGACAGACATCTCGTAGCCAGCTCGATCACAGCCGGATACCGCATTGAAGTCGCCCAGCACAATACGAATATCTCGCCGAGGACATCTGTCTGCCACAGATGCAAGTTTGGCGTAAAACATCTCTTTCACCTCAAGTTTATATACATCCGTAGGAGCGTATACAGCAACAAGAGACATGAAGCCAAATGAAAGCTTCAGTCTCAATACCATGATACGCTCATCGACTGGAGTGACCTCAACTACCAAGGGTTGAAGTCTGCTGGAGATGGCTATGGCTACTCCCTGGAGATGGTGGCCATCGCTGCCATCTCCACCTACCAGTAGTAGGTGTAGCCACCCTCACTAATCGTGCCACTGCCAGGTCTTCTCACCTCCGAGAGAGCAGCCACCTCAACTCTCAGCTGTTTCAATTCCCTCGATAGTAGTGGTAACCGATCGTCCTGTCGCAGGGAACGGATGTTCCAAGCCCCCACCCTGACAGTCCGCCTGAGGTCTAACCTCGGGCAGTCACTCCGGGTGGGCGCCACCTCTGCCACCCCTACCGACGCCGCCCCATATTGAGGAGGTTGGCTGGCTGCAGGCCCCATAATCCACCTGCAGGGCTTATTACTATTATTATCATCATTATTATTATTATTATTATTATTATTATTATTATTATTGTTATTATTATTATCGTTACTCTTATTATTATTTTTATCATTATTTCATCATTTTCATTATTATTATCATGATTATGATTATTATTATTATTTTCGTCATCAGTATTATTGTAATTTTTATCGTTACAACTATTATCATTACTATTACTCTTATTATTTTAATGAGTATGGTGATATTATCACTTTTATTATCAAAGTTATTATTATTATCATTATCATTATTGATATTATTATTATTACAATTATCGTTATTATTATTACTGTTTCCATTATTATTATTATCATTATTATTATTATTATTATTATTATTATTATTATTATTATTATTATCGTTATCGTTATCATAATTATTATTATTAGCATTATATCATCATCATCATCATTATTATTATTATTATATATATTATTGTTATTATTATTATTATTATTATTATTCCTATTATCATTATTATAATAAT
>NC_061845.1:22012741-22027741 GCF_019202785.1 Penaeus chinensis
GTCAAAAACCTCCCCGTAATGGCAATGTACGCATCAGCCTGCTAAAGCTCCACCTGCCAAATCCGACCCGAAAGAGACACGAGCAAGAGTGAAGCGTTGGAGAGGGACAAATGCAGAGATTAAAACCGCATGGAATTTCTACCAGAGCACACGAGGAGGGTGGGAAGAGCATAAGTGGCCAACCGCGCTGTCCACAAAGCAGATGTCATACGCTGGCTGTGACTCGCATGATGCATGAAGACCCAATATTTAGCAGCACAATTGCTAATAGAGCTCACGCATTATATATGAAGATGGGGCAGATGCTATTTAAAGTCCAGAGTAAATTACGCACAAGTATTACACGCAACCAAGTTAAATGCGTATTTAGAGACGCGATAATTTGTGTGAAAATCGAGGATTTTTGGAACGAAGCAAGTCTCTCGCCAACACATGCTCTTCCCTATATCTTCGGAATAAGATTAAGACGTGACGAAAAAATCAGAAATCTAATTTGGAATAACATGAACATAATCATAGTTGAAAAGTATTTGTGAAAATAATGATAATGAAAAAACGTGAATATATGTTTCCCACTGAAATTGTTCTTTTTTTATTTTATTTAGAAGATTGTCATCGCGAAGACTTGATTTTAGGTCAAGTTCGCGGCATTGCCAACTTATTTATGGAATCTGACAAAATTAGGGAATGGGTAAAGTAATGTTCATTTTGTGTGATTTGCGAAAACTGCTGGGGTAGCTCGTGAAAAGATATACAGCAAAATTAATATAGTCTCATTACAAAGAAATTATGAAAGTATGAGGGGAATGACTGGCAACGCTGTGAAACCACTTCGCTCCGGATATGTATTTCAGTTTAGAGTGACACATTGTTTGTACTATTGTATATATTGATATAGAATAAATTGTGCAATATATATGGCATATTCTGACATTTAATTGTCTGTTTATTTCGAGCCTTGTCGAATAAGACCTGCAAAGAAATAGCTTTGTTCACCGATTCTAAAAACCTGAATCACGCAACTTGCTTTCGAAATTACGTGCAAGGAAGATACGTGCACGCAGTTTCATTCAGACCTAGTACGGGCCCTCGATTGCTGATGCTCGATTTGGTGTCACTCTGGGGGCTTTTGAACGCTGGTAGACGAACCTTTCTTGATGTGAAGATCCTTAATCCAATGGCCATAGTCCCCGACGGCGGTCCCGCTGGCGTAAAGGGCGTAACGAAAGAAAGAGAAACCAGGGGACGTGGCGAGGAGATGCAAGAAGGCGATCAGGACACAAGCGGTAGTACACTAGTAGGTACCAGGTGGAAGGGGCTTATAGTGGAGGCGGTAAGAAGCGGGGATTTGATAAGAAATTGACAGAGTGAACAATATGACCACAGCCTCTGGCGAGTCGGAACCGATGGGCCGCATTTTGGAGAGGTTATTAATGCATTACACAACACACTTCCTTCGAAATCACTTAATTTCCTAGGTTTTATAAAGGTAGTTCCACGCGCTAGAAAGGAAAGGAAGGGAAGGGAAGGTAAGTGATGAAAACGGCAAGCGGAGGAGGGAAAGAGGGAGAAGTAAGAAGAGAAGGGGAGGGGAGAGGTACAGCAGATGCAAGAGAAAGACATGGAAGGAAACAGGAAAGAAAGGAAGAGGTAAAGGAAAAGAACAGAGGGTGAATAAGAGAAGTGAGACATAAGAGGAAGAGGAAAACTGAATTTGACGAAAGTGGCGAAGAAGACGAGGAAAAGAATATACTGAAGAGGAAGGAAAATAGAAAGGAGGAAGAGAAGGAGAGAATATGGGAGACACAAGAGAAAAAGAAAGAAGGGTGGTAGATGAAATGCAATCAAGAAAGAGGAAGTCTGAGGAAGAAGAGATGACAGATAAATATAAGAAGGGCAGAGAAGACAAGGAGGCAGAACGAGAAACAAGGCAAAAGGGAAAGAGTGGATAAGGGAAGAATGCAGGGGACACAAGAGGAAGAGTTGGGAAGGTAAGGGAAGAGGTGAGAGTGAGGGTTGCGGAGGGGGTGGGGGTGGAGGGGGAAGTAGAGGTTATAGAAGGGGAAGTGGTGGAGGGGGAGAGAGGGAGGAACGGGGCTGTGGACCTACATGTTCGTGCTGGAGTGGGTGAGATCCTCAGCACCCGAGGCACAAGAGCGCCCGGGGCTAGTGGCTTCTGAGTGTGCTCAAGAACACTCGTGGAGAACGGTCCCCTCGGCGGCGTCCGGGGAGAAATGTCTTTAGTTGAAGGGGAGGGGCGGGGGACATCTGGGGGTTGGGGGGGGCTGGAGAGGGGAGGGGGACTCAGAGGCCGGATAGGGGGTGGGGGAGGGGCTGGGGTGGAGAGGGGAGGGGGACTGAGAGGCCGCATAGGGGGGTTGGGGAGGGGCTGGGGTGGAGAGGGGAGGGGGACTGAGAGGCCGCATAGGGGGTGGGGGAGGGGCTGGGGTGGAGAGGGAAGGGGGACTCAGAGGCCGGATAGGGGGTGGGGGAGGGGCTGGGGTGGAGAGGGGAGGGGGACTCAGAGGCCGGATAGGGGGTGGGGGAGGTTCTGGGGTGGAGAGGGGAGGGGGACTCAGAGGCCGGATAGGGGGTGGGGGAGGGGCTGGGGTGGAGAGGGGAGGGGGACTCAGAGGCCGGATAGGGGGTGGGGGAGGGGCTGGGGTGAAGAGGGGAGGCTGAATAGGGGGTGGGGGAGGGGGACGAAGGTAAAGAGGGGAGAAGGGAGGAGGACGTATAGGCCGAATAGAGAGGATGGGGAAGGGGCGAGGGTGGACAGGGGACGGAGACTCTGAGGCTGGAGAGAAGGGTTGAGAAAGAGGGGAAGAGAGGAGAGAGAAGGGTAGACTTAGGATAGCGGAAGGGTGTTCAGCGAGAGGGATAGAAAGTTACCGTTTAGTCACTGGTTGCCTATCCCCAACAACCCTCCACCAAACCCCAAGAGACGGGGAAAACGACTTCAAGGATAAAAAAAGAAGAAAAAAAAAAATTCTTCCCCGAAGGCCCCCCTATTCCCCCCTTCCCAGCGAGTGCCACCTGCTATGAACCGTGCCAGGCGAATTTCCCCGAAGAAGACGATCAAAGTACCTTAGAAATTGGGATCATCCGGTGAGAAATAGCTCAGAGGGAGTCGCGTAATAGAGTTGGCCTAATAGAAGTGCAGGTCCTTTTGGGGACACATGCTATAAGGAATCAGTTAATGAAACTACTATAAATAAGGGGCGCACGGCATCCACCAAGGTTTACCCTTCTCAAAAAAGAATAGGGGAATAACAAGAACAATTACATACACACACACACACACACACACACACACACACACACACACACACACACACACACACACACACACACACACACACACACACATATATATATATATATACATATATCATATATATATATATATATATATATATATATATACATATATATATATATATGTATGTATGTCTATATACATATATGAATATACATACTATATATACACATATATATGTATATATACACACATATATATACATACATACATACATACACACACAAACACACACACACATACACACAGGCACACACACACGCACACACACACACACACACACACACACACACACACACACACACATATATATATACATATATATATATATATATATATATATATATATATATATATATATATATATATATATATATATATATATATATGCATGCACACACACATACATACATATATTTACATAAATGTATGTGTGTGTATATATATATATATATATATATATATATATATATATATATATATATGTACGTGTGTGTGATTGTGTGTGTGTGTGTGTGTGTGTGTGTGTGTGTGTGTGTGTGTGTGTGTGCACACTCACACACAAGAGTGAAAAAAGAACTCTGAAGATGGATTCGTTCTATCTTGTTTTTTTTTGTTTT
This sequence comes from Penaeus chinensis, assembly GCF_019202785.1. Lineage (NCBI taxonomy): Eukaryota > Metazoa > Arthropoda > Malacostraca > Decapoda > Penaeidae > Penaeus > Penaeus chinensis. The sequence goes on from NC_061845.1 coordinate 22,016,681, forward strand.
TTCTTTATTATCTCATAGGTATTTTAGGATCACGACTCTATCATCACACAATAAAGAGCTTTAAAAGACACAGCATTTAACTACAGTCTATGTGATAACATCCATGGCTACCTCTCTGCCGAGCGAGAACCCAATTACAGTATTACTAAAAAGAAAATCCTTTAAATCTACGGAAACCCGCGACACTTTCAGAATGAAAACCGCGCACCCGGGCTTCCTTCCGTCTAATCTAAATGTAAATCATTCTCCCGTAATTACCACCATTGATTACTTGTCGATAAGTCATCGCGGGCGGATCGCACTGTCCCTCGGAGGTGAGGCTGCTGCGGACCCGGAGCTATAGGATGGTAAGTCTAAGTAGCCCTTTGTTTTTCTCTTTTGCATATAATTATAAACATGAAAACTACTCACACACACACACACACACACACACACACACACACACACACACACACACACACACACACACGAACACACACACACACACACACAACGAACACATACATCACACACACACAACGAACACATACATCACACACATACAAAGAAGCTACAGACAATCCCTTATTCAGACTTTAAAAAATTGAAGCTTAAAAAAAATCCAAGCTAACCATTTGATTTACCTTTCTTTGCGTCAGTTCAAAATAATTTTGAGAGTCGGCGTGACAAGCTTCCACGTCGACCAGGGATGCACCGAATCTATTCCATTCATAAACGCAGAATGGAAGTATCAGACATTAGCAACCGCAACACCCTATTAGCGTTTACCACCCTTGCTGAGAATTACTAAACAATATCACAAATGAAACACAGAGAATGTTATAAAAATAAAAGGAAAAGCGGAAGGAAGGGCGATAATTAAAGAGGGCGAGTTGAGTCTCGGGTCCTCCTCGGCGGTTCATTTGTGGGAGGGCCGACTTTGCCTTAACATGCGTTGCTGTCTCGTGATAAGTGACATTTAATGCTGATTGTGGTTTGGGTTATCTCATTTTGTGTGTTTGTTTGTCTGTTTGGTTGTCTATCTGTTTGTCTGCCAGTCTCTATATGTCTATATGTCAGTCTGTCTGTCTGTCTCTCTCTCTCTCTCTCTCTCTCTCTCTCTCTCTCTCTCTCTCTCTCTCTCTCTCTCTCTCTCTCTCTCTCTCTCTCTCTCTCTCTCCCTCTCTTTCCTTCTCGCTAATCACCCTCCTCCCTCGCCCTTCCCACTGCTCTCTCATTCTTTCCCACCCTGGGCCTTCCTCCGTCTCCCCTCTCTCTCCCTCACCCCGATCTCCTCCTCCTCCCTCTCTCTAAGCTTCGCCAAGCACAGGGGAGTCCACGGAGATGTTCTTTGAGGGTAAAACTCCGCCTCTATACATCTTCCATGGGAAGTTCACCTTTAAAATACCGCTTGGGGCTCAACCTAGGCCACGAGGTGAGGTTGGGCATTTACTTGTTGACAAAGACTGACTCGCACAGGTGGGTGGGCGTGCAATGGGAGGGGGGTGGACGGTAGAGGAGGGGGAGGGAGGGAGGGAGAAAGGGAGGGAGGGCGGTGAGGAGGGAGGGATGAAGGGAAAGTGGAAGGAACAGGTGGGTCTCTATTGTAGACTTGGAACGCAGCAAAGATCCAGTACAGATAATGTGTCATGGTAAAGCATTACATTATCCTATTGGCACACACCTACATATTGTTTGTCAAGATACATATAAGCATACTGTATGTAGTGAGAAATAAATTTTCGTAGGCTGATGGCAAAAAGGCACATATTTTCATTCCATTCATTTCTTTCTTTACTTTCATCATCATTACTATTCCCATGGTCCTCGCTCCACCAACCCGAGGACGAGAGACCTGTCAGAAAGCAACACATCAAACGCTGATTTAAAAAGCAGAATGCGAATTCTTCGCGAGAGAAACCTGAATAGCAGAGTAAGCGTTGCGTTGGATTGTAAGTCTGGCGAAAGTAGGTCCTTTAAGCTTAATAAACTGCCGAGGAAAGGGAAAAAGGGCTGGGTGAGGGAATGGAAATTTCGAAAACTGCTTTTTGAGAGGCCTTGCTTGAAATCTTATTAGTTGACTCTGCCCTTCACCTCACAAACTTGTATAGCTATTACACATAGAGGATATAATGTCATTTTCTCAAAAAGGAAAAAAGTGCCAAAGAAAGAAAGAAAGAATATATATATATATATATATATATATATATGTATATATACATATATATATATATATATATATATATATATATATATATATATATATATGTATATATATATATATTCCATCTCATTTATGAAACGAAATGATTATTAAACTAATCAGCCGTGTGTGTGTGTGTGTGTTTGTATGTGTGATTTGTGGCTTGTTTGTATGTGTATGTATTTTTTTTTTTTTTTTTTTTTTTTTTTTGTGTGTGTGTGTGTGTATTTGTGTATGACTGGGCACAAGTATGTACACACACATACACACATGTGTGTGTATGTGTGTGTACATGCTTGTGCCCAGTCATACACACATACACACACATGTGTGTGTGTATGTACATGCCTGTCCCCAGTCATTTTGCTCTTTTTATTCGTATACTCCATTTTTGAAAGAACTACAGACAATTCAGATTATTATATTAACTGTGTTAGAATACTTTGTTGCATTTTTTTTATTCCAAAGATTGATAAAATAGAATCACATTAATTCCAATCGTTTCTTAATATCATAGTCGTCTCATCTTTACTTCATAGCTTTTTATATTCATCATTTTGTTATTACTATGTCATTGTTGACATTTTCATCTTGATTCATGCTTTAAACTCCTTTCCTTATATGATCGAACGCAGTATGTACTCACAACAGAAAAGGGAACTTTTAAATATATTCAAAACATAAGCAGCCGTTAGTTTCACATACTTTTAAATGACTCACTTATTATCTCTTGAAAGTTTTCCATATACAATTAACATAAGTTTTTTTCATATATTCGTGTCGCTGTTTTCCCAACTTATCGATTTTAGAATATTTGTCAAACTATAGTATCAAAGTAAACATCAGTATGGGGTTCAAAAGGAAAGAGAAAAGGAGAAGAAAGAAAGAAAAATGATAATATAAACAAGAATAAAACCAAAGAAGAAGAAGAAAAAAAAAAAATCCTAAACCGTTCTTAGCAAAATACTAAAATTCCTCCCCATGACTCACGGCCGCCGCGTTTCTTGTCCCACTCTGGTCTTCGCGTCTCTGCTGTATTCCCTCGCCGGCTTTTCGAGCACGGAGAACACTCTCCCGAGACACAGAGAGACTTATTCCACGACTCCCGCCATGGCCTCCCAATAGCAAGAGACGTTTGGGAGGTTTTAGGGCTCAGTTCTTCGCCTTTTCCGATGGAATTCTCGACCGTTCATTATTTTTGTTCGTGTTTTTTTCTTTCTTTTGTTTTTGTTTTCCCTTTCTTCGTTTCGTCACTGTGTTTAGATCTGCGTGTTTGTGTGTCTGGCTGTGAGAATGTGTATCAGTCTATCTCTTTCCCTCTAAGGCTCCCCCCCTCTCTCTCTCTTTCTAACTCTACCTCGAGTCACGCTATCATCTACTCTCTCTCTCTCTCTCTCTCTCTCTCTCTCTCTCTCTCTCTCTCTCTCTCTCTCTCTCTCTCTCTCTCTCTCTCTCTCTCTCCCTCTCTCTATCTATCTATATATCTTCTCTTAACGTTCTGTTCGTGCTCTCCCGTCTCTTTCTCTATCTATCTCTCACCCTTTTTTTTAACAGGAATTACAACAAAAGATGTTAATAATGAAAATGATGATAATAATAATGAAACGATGATGATGATAATAATAATGATAATGATAACAATAATAATAATGATAATAATAATGAAATGATGATGATGATGATGATCATAATAATGAAATGATGATGATGATGATGATCATAATAATGAAATGATGATGATGATGATGATCATAATAAATATATAACAATAATGATAATAACAACAACAATGATAATAATAATAATAATAATAATAATAATAATAATAATAATCACAATAATTATAGGTATAACAATAATAAACATAATCATAATTATAGTAATAAGATAATAATAATAATAATGATGATAATAATAAAACAAAAATAATATTAATAATGGTAATATATGATAACAGTAAGTATGATAATGATAACAATAATACTAATGATTACAATAATGATAATAATAATCCACCAATAACAATATCAACAGCAATAATAGCAATAATGATACTCATACCATTGTCATTATCATTACTCCCTTCACGACTTATGTTTTTACTACTTGCTACTGCTGCTGGTGATGCTACTGCTACTGCAACAAAATAATACGTCTGTTAGAGAAAATGTAACACCATCTTGCTAGTATTATTTCTATTACTACTAGTAGTGCATTACTTAAGCCACTAGGGGCACAAGCCAGTGCAACTCAGCGCCGGTCCCAAGCCCGATAAATGCGGAGGGTTGCGGCAGGATGGCATTCGCCGTTAAAAAAGCCAAGACTATGATGCGGACCATGAATGGAAATACCAATCCGGATCGGTCGCGGCCCGGGTTAACAACGACCGCCTACGGCACTTTTTCCCAGCCGGGTGCCGATGGACAGTAAGTGTCTGTTGGGAGGAGCAGGAGAAGAGGAGGAGGAAAGCAAACAAAGAGAAGACAGGAAAGAACAAAGGGCACAGCAGCAGAGTTAAGAATTGGATCCTTGAATGTTAGCATTATGACTGGTAAAGGGAGATAAATAGTTGACATGATGGAGTGGAGGAAGAGTGATGTACTGTGTGTTGAAAAGACTAAGTGGCAGGGAAGTAAAGTGAGGCTTCAAGCTATTTTATCATGGCAGGGACGGGAAGAGAAATGGCGTGGGTGTAGTGGTGAAAAAAGTGCATTAACAGCATAGTGGAGGTTAAAAGAATAATGACAATGAAGTATTGTAGAAGTGCTACTGAATGTGATTAGTGTATATGCCCCAGAAGTAAGGACATGGACGTGGTTCACAGCCTACCGACAGCAGAGAAGATAGTTATGGGAGCAGACTGCAATGGTCATGTCGGAGAAGGAAATAATGGTGATGACCATGTAATAGGGAGATATGGAGTAGGAGAAAGAAACCTGGAAGGACAGATGGTTGCCGACTTTGCTAATTGGAGGGAAATGGCGGTAGTAAGCACCTATTTTAAGAAGGGGGGCGATACTGAGAAACCTACATATAAGTATGTATAAATAGCTTCCACATGGCGTACAGAAGCAAGTATACGCGTGGCTTCACCGCAGGCGCCCCAATGTGCCCCACGCACCCACCAGTACTTAGGGCTCAGGATGACCCAGGTCAGTCTCAGTCCTTTACAGAGAGTCTCGCCGACCGCTGCGGGTCAGGCTGGCTGCGCCCGCCCTCCGGGCAGACCAAGCACTTAGCCTTACGAAGACTTGTATCCGTGTGAATATCTGTGTTGCTTACGCTTCTCAATAAAAGAGGTTAAGCCAACCGTCCGTTTCACTACTCCTGCTAAACCATATGTTTAAGGTGTCATTTAAATACCCTTTACATAAGTGGTAGCAGCGGGGGAGTTGTGTTCTTTTGGCACACAACAATGGACTCACAATCTCTGAAACCTGGTTACCGCTCGAACCAAATCGCTTCCATACACGCAAAAGTCTTCAGAACCTGTTGTGAGTACATATTTGGGCCATTTTTCCTTTCTTTTATCTTCCCCATAAATGTGTTAAGCTGTATGTGTAGTTACACTCACGCTGTTTTTTGTTAGGTTATAGTGCTAATTGACAGCAAATGGTATGCTCTCCACTGCTGATCTCAGATCACATTACTGTGTGATCAATGGTATGGGTTCAAACAACAGGAATATCGTTCATTTATTAGGTATTTGTTAAATTTTTCTCGTGATTAGAGAGTATATTGTTTCAATTGCAACGAATTTAGCGCGTTCATGATTTTACTGTTTTCATGAACATCATATTATTATTCTTTCTCACTACCCATTTCCCGTCTTGACCTGACCTCCGAGTGAAGCATTTCAGTCACATCTGCTTGGGACAGCTGTGTGACCTGACCCCACTTTCACTCTGAGTGATTGACACGGGTAAATGAATGTGAGAAACCACTGGCATTTCCTGTATATTGTTTTCGAAATTGTTACATTATAGGATAACGCGTAGCATCCGTTGCATGTTCATTGGTGAACATGCAACTCCAACATTCATCCCTGAAATTGGTATAGAACGTTCTATCGGCGCTAGAGCGGAGCTTGTAACACGAATTACTTACATTTTTATATAGCGCCAGGGATCTTCCCCTTATCATAGTATCAGAATGTCTGATTACTTGGGTTTGCGTATATGCCTAAAGATCCGCGCTCCGACACGTTCGTTCGGCAACTTTTTGAGCCGGTGTGACCCGCGGTTATGTCCGTTAAATAATGTAGGACTAGGGTTTAAGATAGAATTGAGATTCTCTTATTAATCACATCCCGCTCACCCCCTTGACGTCGCTGCCATGTTTGGGGTAAATCCCATCGAGTTGTGATTCATGATAAATAGCCGTAGAGCATTCAGTGCATGAGCGCCCATCACAGACTCGCAGAGAGAGTGGGTTATTAATATTTTCCCAGCTCGTTTCGCTTCATGAAGTACGGCATTCTTAGGGTATAGACCCCCCCCCCCCCCCCTGTCAATAAAGTCTGTATGCGCAGCTTGACATGTTACCTCGGCAGAATTTTTTCCCCGAGAAGATTCGTTCGCGAATTGTTTCACGTCACCATTCATTAGTGCGTCATTCTGTCGCATATCATTAAATGTTAAATTCAATGTAGTATTTGAAATAATTTTGTATTACTTCTATAACTTGTTTATTGCATTTGTGTAAAATGAACGTTAATTTCCGTGTTTGGCACCCATGTCTGGTCTGTGTGAGGTCACTTTCACTCTCATTACTGTCACTCGCACTCACACACACACACACACTCTCACGCACTCCCGCGAATTTGTCAAGTCGTGATGTGTGACTTGTGACATACATTTCTTCTCTGCATTATGACAATTGGTTCAAGTAATTCCTTGCGGATGCCTTTGTCATTTTCCTTATTTACCCTCCTGTCTATCAGAGACGGTTAGCAGTTCAAGCTAGGTCTATGCAGACCCCTGTTACCGTCTCTCTTTCTCCTATATTTTCCTTAACTTTGTGAAAATAAAACACAAAATGAAAAAAAAAAAGATGAAAATAACGAAAATTCAACCATAAAAGCTGCAAATTATATAAATGATCGGCTAGTGGCGCTTAACATCCCCTCTTCTCTGATGTCTTTCTTTTCTCTTACTATCTTGGCCCTTATGTGTATAATCTTGTTCATGATATCTGTCATAGTACCGAAGGTGGCCCTGCTGCAGAAACGGTCACCTTCGGGTGCTGTAAAAATCGTCAATCGGGAAATCGCCAGAAACCGAAGAAGACTAGGATAATTACGCCCGTCGATCCAGTGAAGGACCAGGAACTCGCCAGAGCAGGTACCAGTCATCCCATAATGCTGTGAACTTGCCTGGACCCCGCAGATCCACTCAACCTCCAGGAGCTCGAAGGACCTGGATGAGATCTGCGGGGACGTGCATTGGGCGAGTAAGCCGAGTTAGGCCTGGTCGAGGACTACGAGGACAATTCCGAAGTCAAGGAGGACCTGTGCGAGACCTTCGAGGACGTGTGGATGTCGAGGACGAACGGATTTACCAGGGACCAAGATGAAGACGACGACAGGGACGAGCAGCCACGTAGATGCATCAGGGACATTACACGCAAGAACGAAATGTTTACAAGTCAAGAACCAGCCAGGTTGGGTCACCCTTGAGGCAAACATCAGACGCCTCGAGGGCAAGGCGTGAGTAGGTGGCCGAGCAATATAAGTATGTATAAATAGCTTCCACGTGGCGTACAGAAGCAAGTATACGCGTGGCTTCACCGCAGGCGCCCCAACGTGCCCCACGCACCCACCAGTACTTAAGGCTCAGGATGACCCAGGTCAGTCTCAGTCCTTTTCAGAGAGTCTCGCCGACCGCTGCGGGTCAGGCTGGCTGCGCCCGCCCTCCGGGCAGACCAAGCACTTAGCCTTACGAAGACTTGTATCCGTGTGAATATCTGTGTTGCTTATGCTTCTCAATAAAAGAGGTTAAGCCAACCGTCCGTTTCACTACTCCTGCTAAACCATATGTTTAAGGTGTCATTTAAATACCCTTTACACTACATGAGTGGGGGTAAGAGTACACAGATAGATTATATTCTGTAGGAGATACGATCTGAAAGACTGTAAAGTAATTCCTGGAAATAGTGTAGCAAAATAACATAGGGTGGTGATTAGCAAAACAAGGTTTGAAGTGAAGTCGAGGAGAAAATTTAGGACGGATTCAAAGATCAAACGGTGCCAGACAGACAAATCTGTCTACAGACTTCCTGGTCTGACAGCCAAGAGACATGGACTGCACTGCCAAGGTATGTAAAGCTCTCTGTGACTTCATCGTCTTCATGCATGTATCAGCTGAACAGATTCCCCAAACTGGATCCCAAATCCTAGATCTTGGTCTTAGTTCATCAGACCTCTAGGCCCAAGGGCTTTGCCTCATTGCTAAATGCATCTAGAACCGCCACCAGTGGTTCCAAAGACTCAGACAGGATAACAACATCGTCGGCAAAGTGTTGCTCCACACTGACTTTGGATAGTAGCCCTGCTCATTATCCAGTCCATGCAAGTACTGAAAAGTGTTGATGCAAGGACACAGCCTTACCTCACTCCTGAGTTTACAGGGAAGAAGCTCGACAGACCCCATCAAACATTACAGCACTTTCATTACCAGTATATAGGCTATTAAACCAATAATCTGTATCAGCCTTCCCCTAAGTCTCAGAATAGCCTATAGCAATTTGTGATGCACCAAGTCAAACACCTTCTTCAAGTCGATGCAGGTTGCAAGTAGCCCACACACAAACTCACAGTGGTGTTCCACAAAGCGATGCGGATGATGTGGACTTGCCAGGAGGGAATCCAGACTGCTCAGGTCTCTGGTGCCCTAGTAGGTGGTCACGGTTCCAAGAGAGTGTGTGAAAACCTTGCCTGGTGTATTGAACAGTGTGATCCATGGTAGTTGCTACTGTTCATAATTCAATGGAATGTCCAGTGTCAGCAATGAGCTTGGATGAATTGGGGGTTGGCGGCAGGAAAGGGCATCCAGCTGTAAAAGCAAGCCAAGACTATGATACAAATCATTCCGCTGTGGTGACCCTTAGGGGAGAAGTCGAAAAAAACAACAACAGAACTCAGCAGTTGTGGAAGATCTTCCACTGAGTACTAACAAGAATGTGGTCAATATCTGTGACTACAGTACCCACATCTCTATACCAATTTCAGGGATGAATGTTGGAGTGCTAATACCAGGAGCCAGGTAGGACAGGTAATCGATCATCTTGTCGCAAAGCTCCAGGCAGGTATGCAAAGCCCTTAACACTATCTAGGCTACCAAACCAAGGCTTCACATCACCCTGAGCATGAAACATCTTCATCCACACACACACACACTCATATGTGTGTGTGTGTGTGTGTGTGTGTTGTGCGTGTATGTATAGGTTTAATAAAGGTTTAGTGTGATTCAATTTGTTACAATGGATATTCTTGGTGTGACATAGTGTCTGTTTCATTTTGCTTCTAAGTTATGCTCTTGTGTGCAAGGAATAGCTTGGGTTACCATCCACTGGCGGCGAGAGATTTGAACGCAGGTCAGCAAGATTGCTAGGCGAGATCGCTACCGCTGCACCACACAGTTAGATATAGATAGATATACATACATATGTATATATACATAAATAAATAAATATGTATATATACATATATAGATATATGTATGTATACATATAAATATAAATATACATATATATGTATATATATATATATATATATATGTTTACATACATATATATACACACACACACACACACATATATATATATATATATATATATATATATATATATATTAGGGTGGAGCGTTTTTTAACTTTTTTTGAAATTAATTTGTGGCTAGTGTAGAAAAGGTGCCAAATGGTGAGAAAAAAATGGTGTTAAAAGCATTTTTCTCTAGGACAGTATCTTCTGTCCCCGCCATCTCATCAAAGTTGGAGAAATAAGGGTCTAAAATGGGTAAACTTCACATAATACCCCATTTTTACAACTTATTATGAAATGCTTGTGGCTAGTGTGCAATATTGTTTTCGAGTTGCATATTAATAGCATACTAAATATGGAAGCTGTACAAATATATCTTCTGTCCCCGCAACGTGCTTGAAATATTGAAAATTTCGATTTTTTTGAGACAAATTAAAAAAAATTCCCAAAAATCAAATACAAAGAAACTTTCATATGGCTAGTTCCTAAGTTGTTTTACAACACTTATACTTTATCTGTGTAAAATTTCATCGAGATCAGTTAATATCTTCTGTTCCCGCCACGTCACTTTTAAATATTAAGTAATTATATTTATTTATGCAAGGAAAAACTTAATAAACCGCTAAAATCTACAAGATAAATAAACAAAGTTTGATAGCAATAGTAAAATACATAATGGAAGTTAATGCACCAATGTGGTTCAAAATTAAATGCGAGCCATCAGTTATTTTTGGAGCCAAACACCTTCATGATACTGTTAGAAGAGCTGCAATGTTGGATGCAAATATTCAAGCAATAGTTAATCCAGTTATTCAGAGAAATGCGTACTTAGGCCATCCAGAAAACATCTTACTTTCTATGATAAACGACGACCAAAAGCATATCAGAGAGTTGGGATGGCGAAGAATTTTGAAGGCTCGAACATTAGCCAGATCAGCAATCAGAAGTTTTGAAATTCCTGAGTTAAATTTCAACAGCAGTACATTCATTGATATGATCAAGTGGCAAAACACAGGAATAACAGAAGCACCATTAACAAAGAACATGAGTCAGGAAGAAATAACAAAACTTATTCAGACAGGAGGCATGCTATCATCACACTACAAAGAACATGAGTCAGG
>NC_061845.1:22032741-22035241 GCF_019202785.1 Penaeus chinensis
AGCTAGCTTTGGTATTCATGGAAAACTGTTAACAGGGATTCAAATGTATCTGTCGAATCGATCGGCTCAGGTTCTCTTCAGGGGCATTAAGAGTACTCATACAAAAGTATTTGAACTCGGCACACCTCAGGGAGGCGTACTTAGTCCCATGCTATCTAATATCCTAATGCATAGCTTACTGGGCGATATACCATTTGCAGGCAATGACTCCATTATTTGCTATGCCGATGACATTTGTATTAAATCCTCATCCGAGGAGAGAATGCAAGAGATTCTAGATATACTTTCTGCAAGGGCTACTAAGTGTGGCTTGATAATTTCATCTGAAAAAACAAAGGCACTTAACCCACAGACAATCCCTCTGCCAAAGGTTTCATATAAATGACGTTGAGCTAGATCTCTGCCATCAATACAAATACCTTGGGGTGATTGTTAATAATTCAGAGTTCATTAGAAACCTGAAGAAAAGGCTGTGGGAGCGGCTGAAGCCACTTAAGACACTTGTCGGCAAAGACCATGGTATTAATGTCAATATTGCAAGACTCTTTTACTTGTCATACATAAGGTCGGCCATAGATTACCATGCATTGCACCTAGTATTGTTCAAGGAATCAGAGTTGACTAGTCTAGAAAGTGTACAAAATAAAGCCATGAGGATCCTTCTTGGTGCCCCTAGAACAACAAGGATTGTAAATATGAAAACAGAACTTAATTTGCCTTCTGTTTCTGAAAGAATATTATACATAAATACCACATTTAGTGTCAAATCAATTAGAGAACCCCTAAATTGTACAGAGTTCCAAAGACAACTAAAACACAGAATAGAAGAGCTAACTTTGAATAATAACACTGATTCATACTCAAATCCATGGTTACAAGTGACGTGTAGACACAGCTCAGCTGAACATACCCATAACTAAGACCCTACATGGACGTTCTGTACCACCGTGGAAAATGTCGGACTTAAGTGTATATTATACGACTGCCCCCAAAAAAGACAGTGTCCCTCCTGCTATACTTAAACAGTATGCACTTGCAAGTATAAATGAGCATCTAGACAATCTTTCCAATGGATATGAATGCTACACTGACGGAACCTTGCAGTCTGGGAGCAGAGCAGGATGCGCTTTTGTTGTATATAAAAACTAGTTTGCAGCACCAGGATTGTAGGAGGGTTCATGACTGGGCTAGCACTATGCAAACCGAGTTGGCAGGAATACTCATGGCCACCGAATTTCTATTGAATCAAGGCTCAGGGGTCATTTTCTGCGATTCACAGAGTGCTCTCCAGGCTCTGAACACTCTAGACAAAGGTGCGGGAAATATTGCAAATTATATCAGGATAAACGTGTATCGTGCAAAAGAACGAGGCCATAATATACGTTTTGTGTGGATTCCATCGCATGTTGGAATCCCTAGGCATGATCATGCTGATCGCCTAGCAAAGTCAGCATGTGACAAACAAAGTGTGGACATAGATCTTGGGATAACTCTTACTAGGATTTTATACATCATTAAAGCTTCCTTCAGAGAGGACTTGACTGATTTGATTAATTCTCAACGCCCTGAAAGCTGTAGCATAAAGCACTATGACCGGTTTAGGCAAGATTCCTTCATCTATGGTTTATATAAAACAAGAACAAGACAGTGTGATATTGTGACTGCAAGAATCAGGCTTGGATATAGATTGTATTGGCAGGTCAGTACAGTTTGTAATGTCGAAGAAACTAAGTGTAAACTGTGTAATGAAGAATATAAGCGAACACTTGTACATTATATCTCAGAGTGCCATGTGATACAGCCTTTCAGGCCACCTAGCATGATGTACGGAGAACTATGTAACTACTTCATATCATCTGATGCCCTAGAAGATATACTTATGTTGTATCCTAAATTTGGAATGTAGTATCACATAACCGAATATAAAATGTATTAATGCTTTCTCACGCCCAAGCTATATGCCGGTGTGGCATATAGCTGGATAAAGGACTGTGCAATTGTTCTTTTCCTGAAACTGATAAAGTACTCATAGCAATGTTATAGGTTAAAATTCAAATGTAACACTTTGTAATGTTATGACCATGCATTAAATGTACCACAGCTTGCCCACGCCTGTGCAGTTAGCCAGAGTGGTAAATAAAGGACTAAATTAAAAAACTATACGGCTCGAAACGCCGTTTCGAAAACGTCTACGGGGAGACCCGCCCGCTTTCATTAAAATATACGGACATGCATATCACTATCAAACTGTAGCGCCACGTTCATATATATATAAACCCCCCGCCGTTGGGGTATTTACCTATCGGGGGCTCTGCCCCGACTCCCCATTGGGGTATCTACCTATCGGGGCTCCGCGGCCGGTCCCCCCATTTGGGTATATACCTATTGCACAATTTATTCACGATTAGCCCCCTGGACCCCAAGGTTTTGCCTTTATTTGTCTGGAGGAAAGAGCTGAACCACAGCCAGGAGGAAAGGGTACACCCACTCGTTGGCCTCT
>NC_061845.1:22040241-22042741 GCF_019202785.1 Penaeus chinensis
ATATATATATATATATATAAATACATAAAGAGAGAGAGAGAGAGAGACAGAGAGAGACAGAGACAGAAAGCATACATATATATGCGTATGTCTCTCTCACTATATATATATATATATATATATATATATATATATTTATATATATACATATATATACACATATATATACATACACACACACTCTCTGTCTCTCCCCCCCCCCTCTCTCTCTCTCTCTCTGTCTCTCTCTCTCTCTCTCTCTCTCTATCTATCTATCTATCTATCTATCTATATATATATATGAGTATATATACACACATGTATATATGTGTGTATATATATATAGATATATATATATATATACATATATATATACATATATATATGTGTGTGTGTGTGTGTGTGTGTGTATGTACATATATGTCCATATATATATAAATGTATACACACACACACACACACACATATATATATATAAATATATATATATGTATACATATATATATCTATATAAATGAATATATATAAATATATATACATATATATATACATATATGTATGCGTGTGTGTGTGTATGAATATATATATATATATATATATATATATATATGTATATATGTACATATATGTACATATACATATGTATACACACACACACACACACATATAGATATAAATATATATATAATATATATGTATACATATATATCTATATAAATAAATATATATAATATATATATATATATTATAAACACATATGCGTGTGTGTGTATGAATATATATATATATACATATATATATATATATCCGTGTGTCCGGGTATATATATATGTATATCTAGATAGATAGATACATACATAGATACATATATTTATGCATATATATGTATATGTATGTATGTGTGTGTATATATATATATATATATCTGTATATGTATATATGACTGCCGCGATGGTCCAGTGGTTAGAGCACTGGACTCCGACCCTTGTGGTTCCGAGTTTAATTCCCCGTCGCGGCAGTCATAAAAATGCCTGTCCTCCGACTGTTGGCTCGACCCCGAACACACGGTGAGAAAACAACACATCGCCTTGAGAAGTCAGACGCAGGTGTCGTAGGGGAAGTCGTCGCCGTGGCACAAGGAAAGGCATCCAGCCAAGCAATGGTAAGACTGCCAACTAACCTCTCAAATAATGAATTGAGAGAGGCCGATTTCCTGCAGTGGAATAAATGACACAAAATAAAGAATATATACATATATACATACATAAATGTGTGTGCACATATATATATATATATATATATATATTTACATATATATTTACACACACACACACACACACATATATGTACAGGGTTTCGGTGATAGTTTCCGTCTTCTTGAGGTTTTCATTGTTTGTGCATGTGTGTGCGTATGTGTGTGGTTGGACTGAGTGAGCCATTTCCTTGCCTGCGCCGAACCACGAATCCGACACCACCTTCGAGACACTACGAATGTCTCGAAGGTGGTGAGTTCCCGATTACGACCGGGCATTTGACTCTCCACACCTGTGCACTTGTTCTCCAATTTGTGCTCTGGTGACTTAACCCAATTGCCACCGGGAAAAATGAAAAAATGCAGTGCTCATTTTTATATTTTTTGTAAAATGTCTACACATAGATGGCTCTGATTTACCTGATTTCACCTTTCCTTGAATTGGCGGGAAACTGTATTTTTAACTAGTGCTATGCATATCGATGGTGTTATTTTTATTATAAACATTTAATTACAGTAATGTTATAAACATTAGTAATAGCATAATAAGATAACGTAAAATATTTTCGTAAATTAAAGAAAAGGGTAAACGGGCGAGGCAGGCAGTACTCGTAACTGGCGCATTGGTGATTTAATACAAGTGTAACCATCTATGTGTAAAAACAATTAAACAAGTAAACTCACAGTGGGCATGGCATGTACGTACATGCCATACCCGTCGGGAATGGGTTAATAGCGGTCTTGGTGTATCACGGCTGTCCTGGTATTACAGCTGCCTCAGTGAATCACGGCTTCCCCAGTGTTTTTATACTACGCTTTCTGTTTATATTTGTGAATATATTGATAAAAAAAACAATTTGGTTAATTATATTCTCCTTGAATCGGTTAATCACCCTAGGGTCATACTTAATTATTCAAAAGAACCCCTGACAATATATATATATATATATATATATTTTAACACGCGTTTGTTTATGCATTTATATGTATATATTAACTTGTATCTATCTATACTTATGTATATATATCTTATATATATGTATATATACATATATATAAATATATGCGTGTGTGTATATGTATTTATAGATAGATACATAGATAGATAGGAAGATAAATACATATTTATACATATATGTATATGAATATATATTTGTATATACGCACACACATTTACGTATAATCATTATCACACACAATAAGTAAATATACATACAAAAATATACATATATATGTATATATGTATATATATGCATACACACATACACA
>NC_061845.1:22047741-22050241 GCF_019202785.1 Penaeus chinensis
GGCCTTGCTATGTATTGTTTACATCACTCAACGATGCGACCCTCCTTGCTACTGATGCGCAGCAGAACCTGCATCCCTGTATCCCTGCCTATTGCAATCTTCCAGGTGTTGCAGACGGCTAGAGGACGAGCCTTGTGCGTGGCCGAGCGATGTAAACAATACATAGCAAGGCTGGATGGTACACTTCACACCTCTGTCCCCAGCAGCTGCCTTACTGTAGCAGTTCTTCCTTGAGTGGACGCAGTTGTCCGCCTGGGCGGGGCGCGAACCGCCGTCACTTCGGCGTGTGATTGTGTGTGTGTGTGTGTATACATAAATATATATATATATATATATATATATATATATATATATAGAGAGAGAGAGAGAGAGAGAGAGAGAGAGAGAGATAGAGAGAGAGAGAGAGAGAGGAGCATAATCAAATAGATTATGTTGATTATGAGTATGAGGGCAGTGATGGCATACATGGGAGCGCTAAATACAGTCGTAAGCCTAAATAAAGTGGCACGCGGGTGCTTAGATGTACTATACGACGCCCAATTTAAATTAAAAAATGACAGTCTGGGAACTCAGGCACCTCTGGGCCGCTCCTCTTCGCCAGGCGGCTTTTGGGATGAAATAAAGTGATACTGAGGGCTGTAAATTTCAATGAAAACAAAAAAAGAATACTGTATGTTTTTGTTTTTTTTTCAAATACAAATAATATCTAATTCCATATGCATTTCATATGCATATGTAACTGTGTAAATATGTATATAAGTGTGTGTGTCTTCAAGCGTGTACACAGTGTCAGACGTAAAGCCGTCCAGATATAGAGAATAGGTATAAAGAATTTGGATCTATGGTGTCCTTACATCTTCACAGAGTACCTTTCTCAGCTTTTCTCGCGTGAAAATCCTATACAAAGTCACTTTTCTTGTCGACCGGGAGATAATCGAGTTGACTCACGGGTCAAAGGGGCCTCGTCCTGCAGACAAACAATCACCTCACCGGCCTTTATTCCTTCTTTAATTCTGCCTTTTTTCTTCCATCTCTTTCCTCTCTTTTTATATCGACTACGTCTCTCTCTTTCTCTCTTCTCTCTCTCTTTCACTCACTCTCTCTCTCTCTCTCCCTCTCCCTCCCTCTCTCTCTCTCTCTCTCTCTCTCTCTCTCTCTCTCTCTCTCTCTCTCTCTCTCTCTCTCTCTCTCTCTCTCTCTCTCGCTCTCTCTCTCTCTCTCTCTCTCTCTTTCGTTGACTGTGGCATCAAAAACTATTTATATTCTCTCTTTATCTTGATTCTCCGGCACATTCTTTATCCTACATTCATTTCCCTCCCATTTTGCCTACATTCTTCCCCTTTCTCTTTCTAATTCTTTCTACATTTTTCTCATCATTCCTCTCCTTTCATTTCCACTTCCTTCTTTCTCCTTTCTTCCTTCTCCTCTCTCTCCACTTCCTTCTGATCTCTCCTCTATTCCCTCTTCTTTCTCCCTTTTTTGTGTGCATTTCCATCCCCTCAAATTTCCCTTTAACTCCTTTTCTCTCGTTTCCCTCTTCGTTTCTGCGCCCCGCTTCTCGCCGCGGGAGCAACGGGACGGTCTTTAAGACTACAACTACACGAAAGACAAATACACCCATTCATTTTCACATACACACACAAACCAAACAAATACACACACACACACACACACACACACACACACACACACACACACACACACACACACACACACATACACACACACACAATCACACACGCGTATATGCACACGCACATGGGACAGGCACATGCACACGCAGATTCACACAAAATGCATGAAAAAATACACGCAAATAATAATAGCCGGAACCTGAGAGTGCCAATCGGTATCTTCAACAACAAAGCCACTCTCTAAATTCAAAAACGTCTTTGAAAAACAAAGATTGTTTTAATTAGTCGTAATGGCAGTGACACTGAATAGGAGAGGTACAGGAGTCATGTTGAAGAAATTGTAAATGATAGCAACGCAGGGAAGAACGAGTCAGCACAAGAACACGCCGATGGAATTTATTTATTATCTCTCTCTCTCTCTCTTTTCAGGGCATACGCATATGCCAGGATATGCCCTGAAGTAGTAGTGCAGCCAAGTTCTTTCAGCAGCTTCGTGTTTCCTTTTTCTGCCATCGTTGTGTTCTGGTAGAGTTGCCACATCATCATCATGCATCGTAAAGATCTTTGGTCAATTTGCCTTTGACTCTGCAAAGCTTCCTTATTACTCGGCAATACATTTGAAAACATATGTGTAGCTCTCAGATATTAGCATTGAAAATATGAAGACATGCAACCCTCAAACATAATGAAATGGAACGAAATCCTTTTGTGAGTACCTGTGACGATCGAATGATTAATTTCCGACGGACCAGACTAAATGATAATCACTGTTATTACTGTTTGTTTATCTGTTTAGATTTCGTTCTTATTTCCATCATCGTTACTAATTAAATTTCACCCTAAATAAATTACCATTATCATCATTA
>NC_061845.1:22055241-22057741 GCF_019202785.1 Penaeus chinensis
TAATACAGAATATGTAGAAACCCTATGAAGTACACTAGCAGGGGAGTTATATATACATATATATTTATATATATATATATATATATATATATATATATATATATTATATATATATGTATATATTATATATGTATTATATATATATTATATATATATATATATATATTTATATATATGTATATATAATACATATATAATATATATATATATATATATATATATTATATATATATATATATATATATATATATATATTATATATGTATTATATGTATATTATATATATATATTATATACATATATATATATATATATATATATATATATATATATATGTATATATATTATATATATATATATATATTATATACATATTACATATATTATATATCTATTATATACATATACATATATATAAATACACATGTATATATATATATATATATATATATATCCTGGGTATAACTAGGAATGCATCCAAGCAGCGTGTGAAGATCGTGCGTGGGGTTAAACAGTCCCACGTAACTTCTATAAAATGCGCTCATATGATCGTTACTAATCATGCTGTGACTGGCGAGTGCGGACGGCGCCATAAAACCGAACGGGCCCTTGGGTAATTTAGGGTTCAGGGACGACAGCCAACAGCGGATCCATTGATACCAAATCAGTGGGGGAGTGGATGAGCTACGACCCCAAAGGCCAATGGTAGAAGGAGAATGATACCCTCAGAAGGCAATGGCAAACCACAGAGTATTTTGCTCAGTTATACCATGATGGTGCAGAGTATTGGCATCGCCTGGCCGCCAACGTCACATGATTCGGCACCAAAATAAGAAGGGAGTTAAAAAAAAAAAAAAAAAATCAAATAAGATGGTCACGTCATTAGAAATAGGGGCACATGGTTTGGCGTTTCATTTAAATTCCTGATGCTATTAGCAGTTTAAAAGATGCTCCTTCAATTGCCTTTTGAGAATAATCAGGTTGGAGATGTTTCTAATACTCTGAAGTAGGTTGTTGCAGATCTCGTCTCCTTGTATTTGCATTTGTCTTGACGTGTATAACCTTTTACCGTTAAGGAGTTGATTCATCTGGTTTGAAAGTCTGTTTGTTACCTATAGTTTACAGAGGCATTAAACAGTGAGGATAGTCACCCTGTATGTATTTATGAATAAGTAAACATGTCTCATATTGTAATTTGTGTTGAACTTTTAACCATTTTAATTTATATGGGGGTTATGTGGTCATGTTTGTTTATCTGGGGACTTTGTTTTTATGTGATTTCGTGTAACCATCACTTTTTGTAAACGTCCATGTGTGTCTCAAAAGTGATGTATCTGTCTATGTGTGCACTTAGATTTTTAACGGAAATGCTCGGTTTAATATGATAGCTTTCAAATTCTGTGTTGTCAAAATACATATCTGCTTCTGTAAGAGTCTGTTGAGTATTTCTTATCAGTTCATTTAAATTGCTTACAGGGGCACCGTGAAAAAAACTGAGGGTCATCGGAATATTGAAAAAGGAGACAGTTATTTGCAATAGTTGATAGGTCGTTAATGAATATAGTGAATAACATCAGGTCTAATATGGAGCCATGTGGGACACCGAAAGAGATTAGTTTCTTAGATGACATATTATTACTATTTTTGACTGACTGCGTTCTTGTGGATTGATGATTTTTGAACCAATAGTTGTTAATTTCACGACTTTTTCATTTTGTTAAACAGGATTTCACGGTTGGCACTGTCAAATGCTCTTGGTAGATCAAACGATATGAGTAGATATGATTTTTTCTGTTATCGTAAATTTTGTTTGTGATTCTTAATAATGCTGTTTCAGTGGAGAGCTTACTTCTAAACCCATGCTGCGTTTCAGAAATGAGGGACTGGATTTTACGAATGTTGATAGTTGATTAGACGACAATTATTTTATTTTTTTGCAGTTGCTATAAATGCCTATATAATGATATGTTAAATAGAATACAGTTGCGGTTAAGCTCTTTTTGAAGAATTGAAAAGCGATGTGATCCACTCCAAGGGCATTTGTTTCACGGAAGCGTTTTAATGTTAAGATATATTTCTACTCCTATTGGTTGTGATCTGAAAGCATTTGTTGAGAGACTTGTCCTAGCCGTCTGTTCATAAGTGAGTCTACCGATATTAGCGAAGTAGTCGTTTAGGTGTTCTATATTATTTAAAGAATCTAGGCAAGTGTTTGTGTTTTTTTTTTTGTTTGTTTCTTATTTGGTGCTAATGTTTTAATTGATTTCTCTGTTTCGTTGTCATCGTGTTTAAAGACATTGAACTTATTTTGAGAAAGAGTTATTTTTGCTGATTGGATTGGATTAATGTTTCAACATTTCTCTTTTTGTTTATATTCAGCCTAATGGGGGATGTCAGCTCTGTTCGTTTTAAAAGATTTGTGAGTGTTATTTCGGTGATGTATAGCTCTTGTGATGCCCCCATTTATCCATGGAGCAGAGGGACGTCTAATCATTTTGGT